>NW_025959951.1:0-14785 GCF_023159225.1 Perognathus longimembris pacificus | reverse complement strand
TGCCCGTCAATTGTGCCTTTCAGTGAATAACCCGGTAGCCAGTGACGGGGTGGCTCGGGCTGTCATCCCAGCCCCTCCGGAGGCCGAGGTGCCCAACCAGCCCACGCGGGAAAGCCCACGAGGCTCTGCTCCAATGTAAGAAAGTCGGGAGTGGCGTTGTGGCTCAAGGGGCAGAGTGCTGGCCTTGAGCAACAAGAGCTGGGGGACAGGGCGCAGGCCCTGAGTTCGAGCCCCAGGACTGGCACAAGAAAGTGAAAATGGACGGAAAGAAGAAAAGGGAAGGATAAGTCCGGGTCAGTGGGAAAACAAAAAGCTGTGTTGGGGGTTGCTAAGGTTTCCTGCCCGTTGCGTCTCACCTGCCTGCTCTCGGGTGGGCCCTCTTGGTGGCTGGGGGGGGGGGGCTGGCCAGGCCAGTAGAGGGGGAGCTAGGGCTCCCCCCGCGAGGGAACAAAGGCTGGCAGTTCAAAGGAACGGCCCTGCCGCCCTCTGTCTCGGGAGCTCACAGAAGGCTGTGTGAGGTCGTCGGCCCGGGCCTCCCACACAGCCCCTGGCCCGCCCGCCCGAGTGGGGGTGGGAGGTCCTCGCCCCCCAGAGATGCAGATGGCTGCCGGGCTCGGCGAGATTTGAGGCTCCGGGTTGTTTTTGTGGCTCTGAAATCCATTTATTCCACTTATCTCCATGAAAAGATGCTAATAAAAAAACGAGGCTGAGCCCTCGGCGGGCTGACGCCGGGGTGCTGCCCACCTGGGTAGTAACTTTTGTTATTTTGACTTTACTGAAGAGGGGGATGTCAATGGGGGCGGGCGCAGGGGGCCTGGGCTGAGCCCCTCGCTCCTGGGGGTGGGGAGGGCTGGGAGGAGCGGTCCCACCTTCTGTCCCCTTCCCCTCCCGGCCACAAACTCAAGATTCTCCTCCTCCATCCCTCTTGGAAGATCGAAACCCCACATCCCGCTAGAACCCGGGGCAGCACCTCGCCTTCTGCACGGAGAAAGGCGTGTCACCCCGATTGCCCCGCTCGGCACGTCGGTGTCAGGGAGCCTCCTGCCACCGGGCCCCGCCGGGAGCAGTCGGGGTGCCGTAATCAGACGCCCGGGAACTGCCCCCATCTGTGGCCACTCACACCCGGCAGTTCAGTGACCCCGGGCGCGCTGGGCGGAAATGGGCCCCGGGTTTATGGGGCCCGGCAGCCTGCCTTCCACCTGTCTCGGGGTTGCGCGGGGGGGGGGGGGGGGGGGGATGACACTCAACCTGCTGGGGGCGGCAGAGTGCTTCGGGCCACTCGCTGGCCTTTCGGGCCACCTGCCGGGCGCGGGCGTGGCCGGGGGAGGGGCCCCTCATCCCCGCGCGGCCCCGGCCTTCGAGGTCTGCATGAGAAAGGCCGGGAATGCCTGCTTTAATCTGGGCTCCCGGCGCTGCTGACTCTTCACTGAAAATAACACGATCCAGGTTGCTCTAGAGACTGATGCCCGAGGAGCTTGGTTCCAAGCCAGCCGAAACGTCTGTGAGACATTTACTGTAGTGAGCCAGAAAGCTGGAAGCAGAAGCGTGGCGCGAGCAACAGGGAAGGGCCCCCAGTTCAAGTCCTGGTACCGGTACCAAAAAACCCCCAAAAAGATAGCCTAGCGGAGGAGAGACTTGCGTGTGCCGGTCCTGGGGCCTGAACTCGGGGCTGCGGGGCTGCCCCCCAGCTTTTCCTTGCTCAGGGATGACAACCACTTGCGCTCTACTTCCGGCTTTGGGGTGATTAATTGGAGATAAGTCATGGACTTTGCCGCCCAGGCTGGCTTCACACCAGAGCTGTCTGGTCTCAGCCTCCTGAGTAGCCAGGAGGACGGGGGGGGGGGGGGGGGGGGGAGGCAGTCCACGTGCGCACGATCCTGTCTGCTGTGCGTCCATCCGCATGGGCCGTGGCTCCGGAGCTCAGCCACGCCTGTCTGCCCCCAGGTCCACTTCTTGGAGGAGGACTGTGCCTTTAAGGAAGAGATCGGCTACTCGGGCTACAACGTGTACTGGTCCCCCAGGCACCAGCGCCCCGTGACCCTGAGCAGCAGCGCGCGGCAGAGACCCCAGGTGCGGCCTTCCTACTTCCTGCCCCTGCTGCCCCAGGCCTCGGCGGAGGACGCGGTCCCGCCGGAGCCGCCTTCTCCTTGCCCCTGGAGACGGACAGCATGGACCCGTTTGGGATGGCGCGCGAACTCGGCCTGGTCAGGAGTCCCAGCTTCCAGAAATGACCGGGACCCCAGCGCGTCCCGCGGTGTACATAGTCTGAGGGGGCGCGGGTGGGGGAGCCCCCCGCGGGCACAGTGGCTCCCACTCTCTGGGTGGGGGCCGGGACGGGGGCCGCGCCCCGTGGCCACCTCCGTGAGATGGGGCCTCGCCCCCTTTGCGAGTGGCCTGGGTGCAGACGGGAGCTGCTCTCCGGCCCTGGGAACTCCTGCGACTTCCTGAGACAGCGTCTGGGGGGACTCCAGGGCCGGCCTTCCTGGCTGCCCCCCTCCTCCCCAGAGCCTGGTCGGTTGGTGAGCAACCGGGCTCCGCCAGGCCGCAGCCTCCCCGGTGTCAGGCAGGGCCGTAGATAAGTCAGGAGCTAAAAGATGGAACCAGGCTGCAGGGCTGTCACCGGAGGGGGCCTGGAGATGGATCCCACAAGACCAGCCTGCCCCCCCCCCCAGTCCCGGCAGCCCACACCCCTGGGCGGGCACTGCGGGGGGCGCGGCAGCCCCGTCAGCCCGCCCAGCCGAGGGCCTTCCTTCCCACTGCGCTATTTATGAGTAATTTATTTTGACCCGTACATCTCTTATTTTCTTACTTTATTTATAGCCCCCAAATTATATTTATGGCCGGGCATCCTTGGTTCATTCTTGTCACACTAGCTACTCAGGAGGCTGGGGTCTGAGGATTGCGGTTCAAGGCCAGATGGGTCAGGAAGACCTGTGAAGAAGCTGGACATTGGGGGGGGGGTGGCCTCAAATGGCAGAGCGCCAGGCCAGCTTTGAGTGGAAAAAGCTAATGTGCCCAGGCTTGAGTTCAAGCCCCAGTATCGGCACACACGTGCGCACACACACACGCAAATTGTATTTATGTACATGAAGTTTGTTTTGTACAGTAAAAACAGTTTGTATCGCAAGTTGGATTCCGTTTCCCAGATGGAGGCAGGGACTGGGGGGGCCTCTGGGCTGCAGAAGTCTCCAGAGCAGACCTGGGGTCTAGGTGGCTCCTTTCCCAGAATCCACTGGTCCACTCTGGTGGGGTCTCTTTGGGGAGGGCGGTATGGCCGCCAGCCCCTGGCGTGTCCCCTGCTCCTGTCCTGCGGTGCTCAGGTGGCTCTGGCCAGAGAACGGCCACCCTTGCACCCCGCGCAAGAACAATGGCTGCCGTGCATCAAGGGGTGTCCCCAGGGCAAAGTGAGGGACCCCAAACCCAAGATAGGGCCCGGGTCAGAGCAGCCGCCCCATGCCCAGGTACACAGCCAGGTGTCCTAGAGGGGGGTCGGGGGTGGGGGTGAAAGGGGGTGGGCAGGAGAGGACTCTATCTGGTCCTGGGTACCCCAGATCTGCAGGGGACAAAGCCCTAAGTACGGGGGTGGGGGGCTCGGCAGCGGGGCCTCTCTGTGATCTGTGCAACTCCACTGGGGGTAGTTCAAAGAGAGGAAAGTTCCTCACAGCCCAAGACCTACACCGAGCCTGGATCTGGCCCGGCCCGCCTGGGGCACCAGTGGGCAGGGGCACCGGCCTGGGCTCCGCAGGGCCCTGGGCTCCTCCACGCTGCCACTGGCCCTGGCGGCCGGGCTGGAAAAGCCCGGCAGATGCCCAGGCCCTGATTCGCAGGCGTGGCGTACAGGACCAGAGAGGGGAAGGCTGCCCTCTGAAGTTGCCCAGTCTGGGGACCATGGGCTCTCCCTGGGCCTAGAGGAAAGAGGCAGGCTGGCGGGGTGGTGGGGGGCGAGCTCTGAGCCCCCACGCGGAAGATGGTGGGGGGCACGGTGCCCACCTGCAGGACAGCCCCTTCTCACTGAGCTTGGAGACCTTGGTGACCGGGGTGCCGGGCGGGTGGTTTTCAAGGCTTGCTTCCCCCACTCCCCGCAGCGGGCTGCTTCTCCTTTGCTCTGTTGCTGGGGCCTGGGATTTTGCTGGGTGATGATTTGGGGGGGGGGGGGCATTCCACAGCATGGCCAGTTGAAGTGGTTTCAAACAATACCAGGGCTGGAACTGAACTCGTGTCTGCTCCCCTGTGCTTATTACCACGTTAATCACTCCCCGGGCCTGTTCTTTTTTTTTTGGGGGGGGGGGGGTCTTTGCTAGTTTATTTTGCAGAAAGATTCTCATTTTCTGTCCAGGCTGGACTCGAACCTCCGTCCTCCAGATCTCAGTCTCCTGTGCAGCTGGGATTATGGGGGTGAGCCACAGAGGCACCCAGTTCCCTTGTGTACACGTAACCCATGCCCTGAGATACACTCTTTAGGAAAGGTGTGCTCTGCTCACCTGAGATTTAAACGTAACCGGTAGCCACGCACCCTGTTTCCTGTGTGGGGGGAGGCCTGCTCTATGTGTGTCAATTACCCGAGAAGCCACATATGGAAGGATGAAGCTTGGAGCGTTCATTAGAGCGTTCGCAGTCTGCAGGCAGCCAGTCGTTACTGAGGCCCGCAGCCCGCAAATACCCGCAGCACTGTCGGGACACAGGCCAGAGAGGGAAGAAAGAACGAGAACAATACCAACAACCCGATTCAGCTCCAACGGAGAGCTGACTTGGGACGCCATGGTAACAGAGACCGAGCCGGAGGCAGGACACAGGACTCGAACATGGAGACAAGTGGCCAGAGCCGGCCGGACCCTAAATAGAGTCAGGTCAGGGGGCTGGGTCACAGGAAGCTCCCGGTTCCAGGCACTTGACTGACAGGTTCGGTCACCTATATAGGCCAAGCGCCCACCCCTGTCTCAGGAACACCCATGACCTGGGGATGGGACTTCCCTTCCTCTAGGAATCCAGGCACACCCACCAAGACCAGATGCCCGATTGTGGGACCCCCCACGTGGCCAAGGATGGGGCTGGCCAGATCTGACCTCCATATTACAGCCCTAGGTATAGAGCTAGCTCAGCATTTCCTAAGCAGGTGCCGGGCCACCCAAGGCACACTTCTAGATCTTTCTCAGGTCTGAACTACAATCCTACTTGTGCCTCCTTCCGAGGCTGGGTTAGACGCCCCCTGCCTTTTCTCCAGAACTTTCTACCTGGGCTGTCCTAGAAATACAATCCTCTCCATCTCCAACCTCTAGAGGAGGTGGGGATTACAAGTGTGAGCCACAGTGCTCAATTCGATCTCACTTTTGAGGGTTAATGTGCAGGAGGAAGGCCGAGGGCTGCCGAGGGGCTGTGCCCAGCTTTCCCAGGGTCCCCAGGTTCAATTCCTGCCCCGGAGTGAGGAGCGGGGTGGTTCTCTTAGGGGAAACCCGGCGGCTCCGGGCTTCGGGTGGGCTGCGGGCTGTGTCTGGCCGCCACGTCCCTCGCTGACCGCGGCCCCCACCCCTTCCCGCCCAGCGGCGGGTGCTGCCCCGGGGCCTCTGAGAAAGTGAGGGGTGACTGGAATTGGGGGGGGAGAGGCGGGACGTGGAGGGACCCCCCCCTGCTGTGGGAGGATCGGGGCTTTGTCCCCATTTCCTGACGCCTAACTCCGAAAAGCTCCTCCCCGGAACCCCTGGGGCAGGCTGTTTTTACATGTGAATGAGGGGTGGCCCCAGGCGGCCGCCCCGCTGCGCCCCGGAATGCGGGGATTAGCTCGCCCCACCCCTTGTCTCTGGGGGCTGAGGCGGTGGGCTGGCTTGGCCACCTATGCCGGAGGTGGAGCTGACACCCCCCCCCCCCCCCCCGCCCGGCCTCAGGGCCTCCATCGCTGGTGCAACGTTGGCACTGAGCCGAGGAGGCGTGGGAACCCGGGACGGCGCCCCAAAAGTGGGGGACAGTGCTGGAGCAGCCCCCCGCCTTCCCGGTCTGCCTGTGAGAACGAAGGCCCGACCGCCGATGCCACCCAGGAGCCCCCGCCCTGTGGGACTGCTGGCCTGCCCGTGGGGAAACTGAGGCTCAGGCTTCCCCCACCCCACAGTGGCCCAGTGGAGAGCCCTGCATCCTCCTGTTTCTTATTTCCAGGCCTGCTCCGAGGGGGGTACGGCACCCCGCTTCCGCAGCCCTTTGTGGTGGTTTGTTTTTTAACAACATTCATTTCTCTGCAAAGACTGTCAGTCTTCCTTTGTTTCCAGGGGATTATTGTTGTTCTTATTGATAATCATAATCTTGTTCGTGGCGGGGCTTGAACTCAGGGCCTGGGCGCTGTCCCCGAGCTTGTTTGACTCCAGGCGGGCGCTCCACCGCGCCATTTCCGGTGTTTTCTGGGTGGTTGAGTGGACCGGAGTCTCCCCACTTTCCTGCCGGGCTTCAGGCCGAGCTCCCGGGTCCCGGGCGGGTGGCAGGTGGGAGCCCCCGGCTCCGGCCCCGAGGCCCTGCCCTGCCCCGCGTCCTCCCGTTCCAGGCCCGTGGCCTCAGGACCAGGCGGCCCTGCGGTGCTGCCCCCCCCCCCGCACCCCTGCTCGCCGTCCCCATCCCTGGGCTCCGTGCGCTGCGTCTGCCCCGCGCTCTGGCTCCTCCAGGACGAAGATCTGAGACCCGCACCGCGCGCCACCGGTGCACCGCCGTCGGCGTCCGGCCTTCCAGCAGCTGTTGTTGCTGGGGGGGTGGGGGGAGCCAGGCCTGCGCAGCCGGGGGACAGCACCCCGCCGAGCCTTAGCGTCTGCTTTTCTTGGGGGGGGGGTGGGGGGCAGCAGGGGGGGGATGTGAAGTGGGAGCCTGAAGTACCCTGCGGACCAGGCAAGCACGCTCCCACTCGACCCACGCCTCTAGCGCGTTTGCCTTCGTCGTTTGGAGGACGCGGCTGGGTATTTTTTGCCACTCTCGGCCTCACACTGTGATCCTCCTCCCTCCACCCGACGGGAGCTGTGGCTCCAGCGGCAAAACTGTCAGCCTTGAGGGGAAAACGCTTAGAGATAGCACTCAGGTCTGAGGCGCTCGCTCTCTCTCTCTCTCTCTCTCTCTCTCTCTCTCTCCTCTCTAGCATGCATGCACGCGTGCGCACACACACACACACACACACACACACACAGGAGTGCACCACCAGCACCCCACTTGCCGCTTGAGACAGAGGTCTCAGTTTATTAACCGGGCTGGCCTCAACTATCTGTGTTCCGGGTCTCTGATTCCCAGGTAAGTGAAAAGACGTACAGGTATGGATATAACTATAGGTTAGATGGGTGGGACAGACAGACATCTTTTCGGGTACTAGGGAGTCAGATCAGGAGGCTGAGGTTCGAGGCCAGCCTTGGCAAAGCCCTCACGGTCTCCTCTCAGCCAGTTAAAACACACCTGTCATTCCCGCCATTCGGGTGGCTGGAAGGGCGCGGGCGGGCCGGGGGGAAGGGCAAGGGCAGGTCCGGGGGCCCGGGGAAGGGGCGCGGGCCCCTGCCGCAAAAGTGACCCAAGGCCAGAGCAGGCGCCTGGCACAGCGGTGGAGGGCCTGCCGTCCTGTGTTCAAACACAAATAAAGCCCCACGCCGAAGAACAGCAGTCGGGGAGGAAAGGGCTCTCAGGACACACACGGCCGGCGCTCACCGGCCCTCTGGTCTTCTTAGAGCCCGGCTGGGGAAGTAAAGGCCGGGGAAGAGGCTTCCAGCACCGGCCCGCCTTGCCCTGTTGAGGGGACAGGGCCGAGCGGGCGCCCCCTGGTGGTGGAGTTGCGGGATGGGCCCCGGGCGCCCCCCGGTGGCGGGAGGCCCAGGGCCGAGCGGGCGCCCCCTGGTGGTGGAGTGCGAGATGGGCCCCAGCGCCCCCCCCCAACCCCGTGGTGGAGCCCCGGAGGGCGCTGGTGCCAGTACTTGGGTGGGGACCCCCATCTCGTCGACCACTGGGTGACGCCGGCCCCCACCTGCCCACGGCAGCGGGGGGGGGGCAGCATGGGACCTACTGTGCGCTTGGACCCCACTGAGGCAAGGAGAAAGGCGGCCCCGTCCCTCCCACAGCCCGACGCCCCAAAGTATCAAGAGTGTACCCCCAGAGGGCCTTGTGCATTTCCGTATCGCCAGCCCGGAGCTCTTCCTGCAGACCTGGGCCGCTGGGTGCGGACGGTAAACTCAAGGGCTCCAGCCGAGAAACCCACCCCACAGGGCACCTGTGGCCCAAGCCTGTGACCCTAGCTACTCCAGAGCCCGAGAGCGGAGGACCTCGGTTCAAGGCCAGCCCGGGAAGAAAGTCCTTGGGACGCTTATCGCGTCCCAAGTGGAGCTGTGGCTCGAGTGGTAAAACTGCCAGCCTTGAGGGGAAAAGCTCAGCGACAGCACTCAGGGCTGAGACGGACTCTCTCTTTCTCTCACGGGCACGCGCGTGTGCACACACACACACGCCCCCCCCCCCCCATGTCCTAGAGGGCCGGTTCCCTGGGTGGGACACAGTCACGACAGAGCTGTGTAAGGAACCGTGCCTTGTCACACCGGCTGTGCGAGGGGCCTGCCCCAGCTGCTGGGGTGGGGTCCGGGAAGAGCCCCCCGCCCTGCATCTAGACGTTCATCCCGCGTGGGAAGGGGCTCGGTGAGGCGAAGGGGCTCCGCTGGCATCTCCCCAGGTCCACAGGGGGCCGGGGCCCAGGGCGGGGTTCACTCCTCTCAGCTTGGGGGGGGGGTTGGGGAGACAAGTGGGGAGAGAGAAAGGCCAGGAGGGAGCCCCCCGCCCCCCACCCTGCAGGAGGGGGCTGTGGACGGGGTGGGTGCCCCCTGTGTGGCTGGCAGCCCTGCCCCGGGGCCCTGGGGGCTTGGGCGTGACTCCCCCCGCACAGGGGGGACTCCCGCTGTCCCTCCATCAACGTGACCCCACCCCAAAGGTCCTGGTCACCAGTGGTGGCCAGCACAGCCTGTCCAAACCTGTTTGGATTTAAAGTCCAAACCTCCCAGGACCCATGGTGGGATTCCATGTCCTAGGCTCTCTTGTGGGTTTGGTGGCCAATAGGAGGCAAGCTGACCTGCTCTGGCCAATAAGAAGGAAGCAAAGCCTTCCGTGCTAAGCCAATCAGGACCCATCTGTCGGATGCCCTCCTCCACGCCTGTGGCCAGGAGTTGCCCTTCCCCTGGCGGCCTTCCCTTGTGTGCGTGGGGGGCCGTCCTCCCTGCTCCCCCAGGCAGGGCTTGGTTCTGCAGCTCCCCAGACTCCCGACTCACAAGAGGGGGTTCAGGGAGCGCCAAGTCTGCCCTCAAACCGCAGCTCCTCCCCGGGGGAAGTTCCACTGTCTGACCCCGTGCAGTGCGGCGGCGGTCTCAGGATAGTGTAAGCTGGCGAGACCAGATCACCTGGCTGAGCTATTCTGGAGGTCCTGCTAGCTGCCGGGGGGGGGGGGGGGGGAGGCCCCCAAGCCCCCAGGGCTTGTCCTTCCCAGTCTGGACTGGCGTCCAGCCCCAAGCTCCCTGCTGTCTTGGGGGGCGGAGCTGACCCCCGCTGGCCGTGCTCGGGGGAAGCCCGGCTCTGGCTCACGGACCTGACCAACAGCCCCTCGTCCCGGGCCTCCTGCTTGTGGCTTGTGAGGAGTTCCCCAGCAGGCAGGTAGACAGTGGCACTTCTCGGCAGACTTCCAAGTATCTGCTTTAGGGAAGGAGGAGGAGGGGAAGCTCAGCCGAAGACGGTGGCTGGGATTTGACGCTTCCACCCCTAGTCCTCACCCGGTGGGGTTAAACTTGGGTTTAAAGCCCCCTAAACTACCCATGTTTCGAAGCAACGTCATTTATTTATGCTGAATATGGAAGATGTAGGCTTAGCTCCTTAAGAATTCTAAGTAGCTTTACACACACACGCACACACACACACACACACACGCAAAGAGAATAGCTTTTTTGGTATGGGCCTGGGGCTTGAACTCGGAGCCTGGGTGCTGCCTGTCCCCAAGCTTTCCTCCCCCCCCCCCCCCCCAATGCTAGCACCCTTATCACTTGAGCCACAGCTCCATGGTGGGTTGTGTTTACTTTTTGGGGTGGTTATTTGGACATCCGAGTCTCACAGACTTTCCCTGCCCGGGCTGGCTTTGAACCCCGATCCTCGGCTCTCAGCCTCCGGAGTGGTCGGGATCACAGGCCGGAGCCCCCGGAGCCCAGCTGAAACAGCTTCTTCGTAACGGCCTGGCTGCTGAAAGGCACAGCTCAGGTCTCAGGGCCCAGGAAACAGACTCAGGACGTCTGAAGGCAGGAAGTCCCGCCTCCCAGAGCCCGCCCTTGGGAGCACGGGGTCTTCCTGTGCGGACGGAAAGGACTAGGGAGAAGCTGGATGTTTTCTTGAGCCCAAAACTAAGAGCCAACTCATCCCTTGAATTGAACTCCTTTCCCCACAACTACCTGAACAACACAACAACGCTAGCAGCCAACGACTCATTTTGGCCTTCGGCTTGCTTTTCTTCCTACGATGCACCTGGCGGTCGCTACCTGGTGCTCTGCTGCAGGTTTAAATGAAATAAACTAACAAAACCCATTGACCGAAGCTGGGAGTGCTTCAGTATCAAACTTGGAGGGGGTGTACTTCTGTATTTTATTTGTCTGTGTGTGTATGTGTGAACTTGAAAAAAACAGAACAAACACAGGAAAGCTTCTCCTATTTAAAAACTGTGCTTTGTCTTTGTGTGCGGGGCCTCGGGGTTGATTCTATCATTCCCTTTATGCCTTTTGCTAAAAATGCAAATGTTCAGTAGGAACTGCCGTTTCTGCAGTGCCAGGAGTAGAACCTAGGCCCTCGTGTGCGGGTTCTGCACTCGGCCCCAGCTCTAGCCCCAGGCAGGACTCTGAAACCCGACCGAAAGGCAGTGCAGGGAATTGTCAGCCACACCAGAAGCTGACGCTTAGAGACCTTTGGTCTTTATGAGTCTTTGTGGGCCATTTTCATCCTATGTATAAATGAACTGTCTGCTACTAATCTGCTGCGTTCTGGTGCCAGGCGCCACAATCACCTTCTCAAACGCTGACTTAATGAGGAAAGGCTCGCGGATTTTCCCATTTACCAGAAGAAACATCACATTTGAAATCATCTTTCCCCCCTCCCTCTTGGGGCTGCTAGGATTTGAACCCAGGGCTCCAGGCCTGCTAGGCCAAAGGCTCTACCACTGAGCCACCCCCTTAACACCCCTCACCCCTTTGTCTCTCTTTAAGACTTAATCGTCAAAGGCTGGCCCTTGTTGGAAAGCACAGCAGTTTGTAAATGTAATATAGAAAGCCCACGGTGACACGCAGGCTCTTTGTCTCGTGTGGACACAGTTTGGGTGGGGATAAAATCCGGGCATGCAGGGGGCTCTGCAGAGCGGTACTGCAGGTTAAGAGCAACTCAGGACAGTTGTGTTGTGGCATATAATATCTCATTTAATACACATCTGCGTTGGGAGCACTGGGGTTTAGACCCCGGGCCTTGCCATCGCTAGGCAGGTGCTGTACCACTCTAGCCGTGCCTCCAGCCCTTTCCTACTGGTTGTTTTGGAGGCCGAGGCCAGTGGGGACCGCAGTCCTCGTTATGCTTCCCACCACAGCTGGATCGAGAGGTGTGCACTATCACACCCAGCTTTCTGGTTGGGATGGGGCCTTGTGAACTTTTTGCTGGGCTGACCTGGAACCACGATCTCTTGATCTCTGCTCCCTAAATAAGTAGGGATTGGTTTTTCTTTGGGGGTGTGTGTGTGTGGAAGGCTTTATTTTAGTGCTTACAAAAGTTACTTATGCCCCCTGCCTGCTCAGGAGCCCGCAGGCTGCCCCCTTCTGCCTTTAACACTTTAAGCTGTGTTCCTATCTATAAACTTTCTCCTGTGCTGCCGCCTTGAGAAGCAGCGTGTCCAGGGGTCTCCCCCTCTTCTTCCGCCAAAGGAAGCTGAGGTTTGTGCACCCGTGGACAATGGAAGTAGCTGGTAATTCTCAAAAAGAAGACAATTAAAAAGAACTATTTGAAAAGGCGAGCAATGCACCCGATTGCCCTGGGTCCCCATAACCCCGGTTCCTCTGGCGGCTGAGATCTGAGATCCGGCCTGGCCTGACGGATCCGAGCAAGCGACTCTGCTCTCCAACTAACCAGCAAAAGGCTGGGGCCGGGGCTGGAAGTGCCAGCGCTTTCACTCACGGGGCATTGTCTTGGTTAAAGGTGTACGATATGAATGGATTTGGCTTCCCCCAGGTGGCCAGTAAGTACTTTCCACGTAGGTGGGCACTGGGGGCTGGGCTGGGGCCTCTGCTGCCCCAGTCCTGGTGCGCGGCCTTCACACCCGCGACCCTTTCAGGAGCCTGGCGTGGCTGCAGGAGGCTAGATCGGGTGCCAGGCAAACGCCACGGTGCCCTCCCGTCCTCTGAGAAGGGGCACGGGCCACCGTCCCCCGCGGGCGGACTGTCCGGCTTCCCTGGGGATGTTCTGGGGACTCTCCTGTTGTAATGGACACTTCTGAGCCGCTAACATCTTGTTTGACAAAGGCGCGGGGTGCGTCTGAGCAGATGAAGTCGCACTGGGGAACGGGAACTCCGGGACCGGGAGGCTCCTAGCTGCTGTTCTCATTCTCCTCCCGGTGGTTCCTGTCTCTGTCTCCGGGCGAAGGCAGCCGTGGTCCTCACCCCACACGCCGAAAACGAACTCTACAACCTGTGGGTGGGCACAGGCGGGAAGGGCCGCCCCCCCCTCCCCGTGCTCCGCCCGATCCAGGACACCCCAGACCCCCGTACTCCACCGGCCCGGGTCACCCCAGTGGCGCCCCCCCACCCAGTGCTCCACTGGCCCGGGACACCCCAGACACCCCCCCCCCACACCATGCTCCACCGACCCGGGTCACCCTAGACTCCCCCCCCCCCCGTGCTCCACCGGCCCGGGTCCCCGCAGCCCCCCCCCCGTGCTCCACCGGCCCGGGTCCCCGCAGCCCCCCCCCCCCGTGCTCCACCGGCCCGGGTCACCCCAGACCCCCCCCCCCCGTGCTCCACCGGCCCGGGTCCCCGCAGACCCCCCCCACACCATGCTCCACCGACCCGGGTCACCCTAGACTCCCCCCCCCCCGTGCTCCACCGGCCCGGGTCCCCGCAGCCCCCCCCCCGTGCTCCACCGGCCCGGGTCCCCGCAGCCCCCCCTCCCCGTGCTCCACCGGCCCGGGTGACCCCAGACCCCCCCCCCGTGCTCCACCGGCCCGGGTCCCCGCAGCCCCCCCTCCCCGTGCTCCACCGGCCCGGGTGACCCCAGACCCCCCTCCCCGTGCTCCACAGGCCCGGGTCCCCGCAGCCCCCCCTCCCCGTGCTCCACCGGCCCGGGTGACCCCAGACCCCCCTCCCCGTGCTCCACCGGCCCGGGTCCCCGCAGACCCCCCTCCCCGTGCTCCACCGGCCCGGGTCCCCGCAGACCCCCCCCCCCCCCCCGTGCTCCACCGGCCCGGGTCCCCGCAGCCCCGGTGACTCCGCTTGCAAGCCCCGCCCGGCGGGAGCGGCCAGGAGGAGGAGCGGGGACGAAGCCGCGAGGGGCGCGGAGCCGGCGGCTCCCCACGGCGGCCGCGGCCGGGCCTGGCGCGGTGACGGCGCCGGCTTCAAGGGCCAGCGAGGAGAGGCTGCGGCGGGGCCGGGGATCTGGCTCAGCGGAGAGCGCCCGCCTGGCGAGCGCGAGGCCCCGGGTTCGGTCCCCGGTTCCGGAAAAAAAATCACAAAACTATAAAAGACCAAAAAAAAACAAGGTAACGGTGCGCATAACCTTTTTCCCTCCCGCCCACGGCGGCGCCCGGCCTCACCCCCCCCCCGGGCGGCGAGGGAGGCGGGGGCCGCCACTCAGACCCCGAGCCCCCGCGCGCCGGGCCGGGCGGGGCCTTCCGGGGCGGGGCATCCCCACCAAATCGCCAGTGCCGCGACGGCGCATGCGCAGTGGCAACGTCTTGGACCCTCTCGCCTGCCGTCTTTCCCGGCGTGCTCCGCGCGGCCGCCCCCGGAAGTGGGCTTCGCCTCTCGGAACACTTTGCCTCTTGGCGTTCGCGGCTGCGCCCGGCGGGCCGCGTCGCGGGGAAGCGGGAGCCCGGAGGCGCCGCCATGGCCGAGCGGCAGGACATGTTCGATGCCATCGTGATGGCGGACGAGCGGTGTGTAGCGAGGGCGGGCGCGGCGCGGAACCGCGTGGGGAGCGCTAGGCCGCAGGGGCGGGGCGGGGGCGGGGCGGCGCGGCGTGGGGGGCACAGGCCGGGCGGCGGGGCGGGCAGGGGGCGGGGTTGGGGGGGCGGCACAGGCCGGAGCGGCGGGGCGGGCAGGGGGCGGGGTTGGGGGGGGGCACAGGCCGGAGCGGCGGGGCGGGCAGGGGGCGGGGTTGGGGGGGGCACAGGCCGCAGGGGCGGGGCGGGGGCGGGGCGGCGCGCCGTGGGGGGCACAGGCCGGAGCGGCGGGGCGGGCAGGGGGCGGGGTTGGGGGGGGCGCCGGCCGCGGCGGCGGGGCGGGCAGGGGGCGGGGTTGGGGCAGCTCGCCGCTGGGGCGGGGCGAGGGGGCGCAGGCCGCTGGGGCGGGGAGGGGGCGGCGCTGGGTGGGTGCGGGCCGTCGGGGCGGGCGGGCGAGCAGCCGAGCGCTATCGATCCCGCCCCGCCCTGGCACGTGCCAGCTGCCCGGGTCCCGCCCCGCTCCGCCCCGCCCCCGAGGCATCTGCTCAGCCCGCAGCCCGCAGGGACCCCGGGCCGCCTGTGGCACCGGCCTCTGCCATCTGGGAGCCGTCACTTTGTCTCTTTTCCTCGATTGTGGGA
>NW_025959950.1:0-14885 GCF_023159225.1 Perognathus longimembris pacificus | reverse complement strand
TTCCTTTCACTGATCCTTCAGTGTCTTTTTCTTGTGTCTCCCAGGGGAGAGCAGTACATGAGGAAAAGTGTTCCTAGTAATTGAGGAGGGAACTTGTCTGCTAGAAAACTACACACAGGTGACAGAAAGCATTTCTTTACTTCCCATGATGTTTTGCAGGAGTCTAAATAGCAATGTCTAAGTATTTAAGGTACTCTAGAGCCAATCTGCTTTTTCCAAGCCACTTTTGAAATTCTATTAATTTGCAAAAAAGAACACTCAGAATATATATATAATATATATATAACTGTAAACATCTTCATCACTGACCTCAACCCACCAAGTGTGGTAAGGCTGGGCACATCTGCATTAGTGGGGAGGTGCTATTTTTCAATTCAGTGAACTTGTTGAATGCCTTTGGACTCTGGTTGTACATTTTGAGTTGAATATAATATTGTAGGGTTAAGAATATACATCTACATGCCAGACAAATGTTAATTTGACTGTGAACCTGGGAATTTCCTAGTTTTGTGAATTTGTTCAGTACCTTAAGCTGTTAAATCTTCAGTCTCCTAATTTGTGAATGGGAAGATGCGAATAGCAATGGTGTCTGCATCTTAAGGTTCCATTTAGAAGTAAAGGTAATAATGCAAATTAAGCACTCAATAAATGTTACCCAGTTAGTGACTCAGTAAGTGTTAGGTCTCTGTCATTACTATCTCCCAAAATGATTATTATGTAAATCATATTTTTTCTTCCACCAATTTGTATACCAAATAACTTATCTTTTTCCAAAGTCAAGAAAAGCTGTCCTTTATTGCGGACTCCTGCACTTGTCCTTTTTGATTATGGTGGTGTTTTTGTTTTTTGCTCTTCAGAGTTAATGATTTATACAAATTGTTACTGGCAGTGCTTAGAATATAATCAATCTTTTTCCCCCAAGGGGACTCTGAACAGGCCAGCCTTCTTTTCCTAGTCATAAAGGGACTCTGCCTAAGAAGAACAAACTTAAAAGAAGCTATTTTTCTAACACAAAGTACATATAAGCCAACACTGTCACCATGTCATTACTTCTCCAATTGAAATGACACACAATCTCATATCTCATTTCCTCTCTATGCTTTGTAGAAGAGAAACATATTATAAGCTAGATATAGGTGATCAAGGAAAAATAAGTCTGCTGGATAAAAAACTATTTATGTCTTTTCATATTCTTTTATATTTTAATTTTATTTTGCTAATAGGCTTCTTTGGAAGAGCCTGGCTTGGCAGTTGCTCCAGTAAGATAAACCTGCCACTTTTCCTTTGATACCCAAGAGAGCTACAGTGACACTTTCTGAATACAGTTTTTACATCACCTATAAAACTAACTTAGACACCCATACACAAATATGTAGAATGTTGGAAAGTTCTAAAATCAAGTTACAAATAATTCTCATTTCAAGAATCGTATTTCAACCTCCTAAAGGCTATTTTTCCAAAGTGTCTATTTAATTAAATGTGGTAAGGACATAGACCACTAGGTATCTGTAATAAAGTACTATAGGATAAAGGAAAGCTAGACTTATAGATACATCAACCACTTCCATTGAATTTGATCTGAGAATATGACCAGAATTGTGTATATATGCATGTGTTACATATATATGCAGAATCAAAAGAAAACTTGCTTTTGTATATAAACAGTTACAGTATAATAGTGTTTTTACCATTGTCCCACCTATTCTTGCCATTATTTAAAGTGGCTCATAAAAGCTATTATCTATTGTCCTAAGACTAATACATTAAAAGTGAAGCATTAAGTATAACAGCTAAGTATCAATTAGGTAAGCTTTTATATGTATTGTTAAGTATTATTCCTATGTGAAGATTTATACTTATGTTTAATAAATCTTTGCTTTCTTTTTTTTTGTTGTTGGTTGTAGGGCTTGAACTCAGGGCCTGGACACTGTCCCTGAGCTCTTCAGCTCAAGGCTAATGGTCTACAATTTAAGCCACAGAACCACTAGGATTTTCTGGTGGTTAATTAAAGATGAGTATCACAGCCTTTCCTGCCCAGGCTGGCTTTGAATTGTGATTCCCATATCTCAGCCTCCTGAGTAGCTAGCATTACAGGCATGAGCCACCAACACTCAGCTAATACATATTTTCTTAATTGGAGTACATTTATCTGATTACTCAAAATTGATATGGTATAAAATTTATTACTTTTGGAATTTTGTTTAGAAATATGTACTTATGTCGAAACATTAAATTTTTCTTTCTGTCCCTGGAACTACTTTCTAGTAACTAACTAGATTAAGTATCTGGGGAAATCAGAAAAATTTTTTTTTGTTACCTCAATGCATTGAACATAAAAGTGGAATTGCTCTACATCTGTATCTGAGAATTTATCAACCAGTTGTTAGGAAAGTTTATTTATGGTATATTGGGATCATAAAGATCATATAGAATTTGAGTTTTCACCTTTCATTCCTCTCTTTATATAAAGTGCTTCTTCTTCCCTCAAGATTTATTAAAATGCAGAAGGAAGTTTTGATATTAACTCAGAAAAAAACAAGTCTCATTCGGAGTCCTTCGTTATATTCCACAGTTGAAGATATGTCATTGCCAAGATAGAAATATTTCCTTTTTCTCCAATGCCTTTAATGCTCAGCACTTGCCACTAATTTGGTCTCCTGGGTATCAATTTATTTAGTCTATGCTTTTTTTTCACCCTTACTACAAATACTCAACCCCTGATCTGTTATTGATAAAAAATAAAATGAGTTTTTGGTGTCTCATTCATTAGAAACTTCATTAGATTCTGTACATCAAGGGGAAAATAACATCCCTATTTCTTCCTTTCTTTTGCCTAATCTCACCCAGCTCTTGTTTCTTTTTGTATCCTATCACTCCTTTCTCAAATGTGAGAGCATAATCTGATAATCATAACCAGCACCTTATAACTGACAGTACTTAAGATGCTGTATGTATTCAATAAATATTTTAAAAATATTATGGGAAGATTCAAGACAATGTTTTTATTCAGTGGAAAAATTCAATGTTTCCTATGCTACAGCAGCCTGAGGTCTCAGAAGAAACAGCAATCTTTACTTTTTTTTTTTTTTTTTTGGCCAGTCCTGGGCCTTGGACTCAGGGCCTGAGCACTGTCCCTGGCTTCTTCCCGCTCAAGGCTAGCACTCTGCCACTTGAGCCACAGCGCTGCTTCTGGCGGTTTTCTGCATATGTGGTGCTGGGGAATCGAACCTAGGGCCTCGTGTATCCGAGGCAGGCACTCTTGCCACTAGGCTATATCCCCAGCCCCAGCAATCTTTACTTTTGAGGCACATTTTCACAAAGGAGCAATGTCATGGGAAGAAGCTAGGAGCAAGGGAAAGCTTTGGACTTGTGGGGTTACATGATGAAGACACAACCACCTAGTATGCCTATGGCTTCACTTAAGCGTCCAGCTTCAGCTTCTGTTTCAGAGGCTTAAAATGTATAATGAAATACACAGTGTTATGTGCTTTATGGGCGCTCAAGCAATATTTGTTGGTTGACTTAATTGAGCTATATTTGCAAAATGGCAAGGATGTGAGGAAACTTTCCTACCTAAAAAGAAAGCATTCACAGTGCTAGACATTTGGTAGGCAAATAAACAGTATAATTTCAGTCTAAAAGGAAAAATACTCAACCCTTCTTTCAATAGGCCTAGTGGCTAGGCAACCTAAATGTCAGCACCATGGTTCTGAAACTTAATTTAAAATAACATAAATTGGATGTCATCAGCTTTGAAGACATTTCATTCCCTCCTTTCTTTCTCATTCTCCGCTCAAACTTCAAATTCAGAAAATTTCGGTAGTAAACCTAAATCTTACTTCACTGGTGAGGTTTGCAAGTAAAAGCAATGTATCAAAAAGTGATTTTTCAGGGGGCTGGGAGTATGGCCTAGTGGCAAGAGTGCTTGCTTTGTATTCATGAAGCCCTGGGTTTGATTCTCCTTACCCACATATATAGAAAAATGGCCAGAAGTGGCGCTGTGGCTCAAGTGGCAAAATGCTAGCCTTGAGCAAAAACAAACACACAAACAAAAAAAGAACACAACAACAACAAAAAAAAAGGGATTTTCAGGGAGGAGGGAAAGTGGGGGGGAAATGATGGAAAAGGTAACAAGTTTGACAAGAAATGTACTCACTACCGTATGTAACTGTAAATCCTCTGAACATCACCTTGACAACAAAATTAAATTAAAAAATAAGAAGTGATTTTCAGAAATCAAATTTAATGGTGATGCATTGCATAGGGTTTTTTAAAGATATTTCCTCATTTGATGGTGTCTGTCCACCGGGCACTCAATTTAGGAATTTGCTCATGAATGAAATGCCACACCTCTATATACCTAGATTAATCCGTTGACAACTCAGGAGCAGGTGACTCCTCTAATCTCTCCAGTACAGAATTTTTCTAAGTTTTGAAACAAAATTAAATTGGGGATTCTGTCTTCTACAAACGTTTCATTGCATTCCATACCAACTAAGCATCAAATGTGTTAATGTTTAGAGCCATCCATATATGTTTACTATATTGCAAGTGGATTTTTCATTTGCTTGCAATTTTCCTTTCCTTGCAGCTTGGCCAATTCCTTTTTCTGCCCTCACTACCTGCCTATGGCAATTAAGAGCAGGTGACTTATGCTAGTGGTACAGTTAAGACCTTATGAAGGTCAAGGCAAACTTATTCATACTGAAAGCCTAGTTCTTTGCTTTACCTCACTAATATTATGTTTAACAAAATAGTGTTAGATAAATAATACCATCTAATGGAGCCATACCTGCTGCCCAGCTTTAGCTTTGCATTGGATATCATAGTTGTAGTTATTCAGTAAGTATCAAGTCTGGCTAGTTGATGGTGAAAATAGAACATAATGACATTCATTTACATGGTGAAATTGCAACTACTCCATTTAGTAGCAGCTGATAAGAAATAATCAAGTTGCACTGTGTAAGACAATGACCGGAATTATCATGCTGTTGAGAGTTAAGTATAAGAAGAGCATCTTCTTGATTGCCAGGCTCTATGTGAGATACTTTATCTCTGGAATTTATTTCTTCTTTTACATTTATGTTATAGTTAAGAAAATGGCCTAGCCATGTCAATTGGTGTGTTTAAAGTCACTTAGTAGAAGAGTCAGTTTGCCAGCTCCCACTGTGCCACCTAACGAGTATTAATCTCCTTCTTAATGCTTCATTAATTGCTAGTCTTTCTATACGTCATTCCTAGAGAAATATGTTGTTTTCCCTCATATCATTGAAAAAATGCATTCCAACCTAAGTTCATTTCGCAAATATGGCCTTACATGGCTCAATACTAAAACTTCCTCCAATTCAAATGACTACTAATGAGCTACAAGACTAGTAAAGAGGAAGCTACATTTTGTAGCCCTACTGAGGAACAAAAAGGAAACACAGTATTTCTGTCTTTTAAAGAGGAGGAAAAGAAAACCCACAATTTCAAATGAAGTTTGGATTAGCAGTAGTTGTAAGAGGTTGGCAAAGGATAGGTGTCATATAAGAACAAAAAGAAGAAAGATAAAAGGGTTGCAGTGTGGAGTGAGACTCAGTCTTCATTTCAATGTACACAAACCTAAGCAGACATCTGGAAACTTGCCAGAGAAACAAGCCTAGGAAACAAGTTAGAAGATACTGGAAAGATTTTAACCAAAACAAACACCAGCAGGGGGAGTGGTTGGCAGCACTGAAAAAGCAAATGGCTCTGTGAATCATCACTCTTACATCAGTTTTGAATCACATCATGATTCCATTTTGTTGTGTAAGTTATTTGTACAGCATTTTGTACTGTCATATATAGTAGATATTTACATATACAATGTAGATGCAAAACATATACATATGTTCTTTAAGTAATATTATAGATATTAGAAAAATACTTCATTGTTGGTGGGAATGTAAACTGGTTCAGCCACTCTGGCAAGCAGTATGGAGATTCCTCAGAAGGCTCAATATAGAACTCCCCTATGACCCAGCAGCCCCACTGTTGGGTATCTATCCAAAAGCCCACAAACAAAATCACAGTATTGCCACCAGCACAACAATGTTCATCGCAGCACAATTTGTCATAGCGAGAATCTGGAACCAACCCAGATGCCCCTCCATAGATGAATGGATCAGGAAAATGTGGTACATATACACAATGGAATTTTATGCCTCTATCAGAAATAATGACATTGTTCCATTTGTAAGGAAATGGAAGGACTTGGAAAAAGTTATACTAAGTGAAGTGAGCCAGACCCAAAGAAACATGGACTCTATGGCCTCCCTTATTGGGAATAATCAGTACAGGTTTAGGCAAGCCATAGCAGAGCATCACAAGGCCCAATAGCTATACCCTTAGGAACACATAAGATGATGCTAAGTGAAATGAACTCCATGTTATGGAAACAATTGATATATCACAGTTGTAACTACTTTCAACGTCCTATGTGTATGTGTAGTTTCTATTATTGATGATGTTCTTGTATCACCTTCCTATGGTTGTACCTACACTATCTCTGTAATCTTATCTGAGTATATTGGAAACCGTGTTTACTGGAATTGGAAGTAGGAAATTCAAAGGGAATACCAAATTTGAGAGACACAGGGTAAAAAAAGAGAAATAACTACAAAAGCAATACTTGCAAAACTGTTTGGTGTAAGTGAACTGAACACCTGGGGGGGGAGGGAAAGGGGGGGAGGGAGGGGAGCATGAGGGACAAGGCAACAAACAGTACAAGAAATGTATCCAATGCCCAACGTATGATACTGTAACCTCTCTGTACATCAGTTTGATAATAAAAATTTGAGAAAAGAAAAGAAAAATAGGCTAGTAAAATATAGCATTAAAAATACCTTGTTACTATTCTGACCATTCAATTAATCACGAATTATTTGCATACTTAAACATAACTATTTCTTCTTTAAAAAAATAACAGCAACAGTAATTACAGTAGTAACTACCTTTTAACAGCTATCTCCCACACATCAAGTACTTTAAAGTTGTTTCTAAATCTTATAAAAAATCATGAGGTTAAGTATTAATAGCTCCTTATAAATAAGGAAATTTGTACTCAGAGGTTAAATGACTTGGTCAAGGTCATAATTCATTAATGACCAAGTAAGGCTGAATTAAGTCTGCCTGGTTCAAAGCAGGCTTTCTCCACCACAGTGTGTTACATTTCTTATGCAATGTATATCTATATTCTTTTCCTGTGTTTGTAATCTATTTCATTGATTTCCAAAAGTGTAATTATTGGTGAAAGAGGAGAATATTTTTCAAGTATTTATTATACATTTTTGATCTCTGAAAGTGGTATCAATGTACAGGACCAATCACCTCAGCTGTTTAACAGAAGGAAATTACTTTGAGATACAATAAAAAGGGATCAAGTCAATGAGTGCTGGAGAGAAATATTTATGGTGTAAATAAAGCTCCAAGCATCTATCCTTTCTAATACAGGCATCTACTTCTGAAACTATGTATTTTCCCTGAATCTGAATAGATGTCACATAAAGTTCCAAGTAATTATAATATGTACAGATTCTTGTGTATTGTAGATAGCTCTTGAAGATACAATTAAAAAGAATTTGCATCAAGTTCTTACTTCTGTTGAGGATGGGAATTGTAAAAAGAGCACTACCACCCTAAGAAGAAAAAAATAACATATAAATCATAACACTTGAATCTATACAATAACCAATAAGCTGGATAAAGTCAAGCACCTACAAAGATAGATGGGACATGTTAAATGGCTCAAATATAGCTGCAAGGGGAAGACAAAGTAATCATAAAATTGTATATTCAATGACTGCAACTGGGTGCTGGTTGCTCACACCTGTAATCCTAGCTACTCAGGAGGCTGCGATCAGAGGATTGCAGTTCAAAGCCAGCCTGAGCAGGAAAGCCCATGAGACTCTTAACTCCAATTAATTAGCAAAAAGCTAGAAGTAGAGCTGTGGTTCAAGTGGACTAGCACTGGCCTTGAAGAAAGAAGCTCAGGGACAGTGCTCAAGCCCTGAGTTCAAGTTCCAGAACTGTCACCTAAAGAAAATCAATAACCTTAAAAATAAATAACGAATGGCCTTCTGTGGGCTAACATGAGAGTACAGAATCTCTAGTAACAGAGACAAAAAAATCTCTTCTCTCTCTCTCTCTCTGGCCCCTCTCTCCAAATTATCAACTCGGTTGAACAAATGTGCCCATTTCAAGGTACAAACATTATCTCAATCTTTACTGTTTTATATAATATATCTAGCATTCAAATAGAAATTTCATACTGCATATAAAAGCATAAATATAGCTAATTTTCAAGAGACAAAGCAATTAACATAGCCTGCTTCACAAATGAATTAGCCATTACAATGATCAGACACAGGCTTTAGCAGAACTACAATTTATACATGATAGGCTTTAGTGAAAATTATGGAAAACATACAATGAACAAATGAAATTTCAGTCAAGTTGGTAACTATTTTTAAAAAGTCAAGTGGACATTCTGTAAATAATAATAAGGGAAGGGAAGAATGTCTTTGGAAGTCCCATAAGTCTTTAGTAATCTTGAAACAGATGAGAAGGGAGTCAGTTAACATGAGGACAGGAAAAAAATGTTCCATACTAAAGCACCATAACAATGAAGGACACATACATGCAGACCCCCCCAACACTCCCAGACCCCCCCCAGCAGTTAAGGCTTGAGAGATAATATCAAATTGTCTCATATACATGGAATTGAGTTTACAAAAGGAGAAGAAATAAAATATCACAGAAAAATATCAGAAGAAACAAAAGGCCAAGAATACTGTAAGATTATGTAATCTGTCAACTCAGTAACAAAAAGCTTCATAGAAACCGAAAGGTTTTATATCCTTATGTGGGATAAATGCTATATGAAATCACATACAATCAGAATAAGTAATCCTCTATATTTCATATTTAAAGTTCCAGAAAACAAAGATAAAGAGTAAAAATTTTAATGGATGCTAGATTAAAAATAAAAAACTGTAGATTTCAGAAAGTATGTCAGATTATAATGGAGTGTAATATTTATAGTGCTGAAAGAAAAAAGTTATAATTGTCAACCGAGATCTACAATGTAAATATTGCTCAAAAATGAATGGGTAACGATGGTTTTTAACACTAAGTTACATAGCTCATTACTAAAAACTTTGGACTATGAAAAATGCTAAAGAAATTTTTTCAAGCTTAAGTTCTTCATAACAGATAAAAGTTGGATCTGCATAAAGAAATGAAAATTCAAGAAATTTAGCAGCTAAATTTAAAATTCACTAAAAGAGGAACTTAATAAACATAGTAAGCAAGAATAATTAGTAAATATAGAAAAATTCAGTGATACTGAAGCAAATTACATGACAATCAGATCAAAGCACACTGGCTGGAATATCACATAGGGAAGTGGAGGGATGCTCCTTGAAGGTAAATTGATATTAATTTACGATATATCTGGAAATAACTTCATTGTGTAGTAGTTAAATGACTTTGTATAGTTGTTAAAATTCATTAAATTTAAAAGTGAATTTTACCAACTATGTACTATATCTCAATAAAGCCCTGAATTTTAAAGAACTCTTTATGCATAACTTACCTTTTGGTCCTCCTCATTTTCTTCTTCTTATGATGATGATGAGAAATAACCTTCTTGTATTGTCTAATCTTATTTTGGCTTCTTACCTTATTTCTGAGGTTATATCCAACATTAAATGATGGGGAAAGCTTTATACCTTCAACTCAGAATAAATATATACACATGTACACACACACACACACACACACACACACATCTCAGCAATTAAAATAGATATACAAAATTGAGATTATAAATTTGCCTGTCCTAAAGAAGAGAAACTTCATTCTAAGCCTATGCATAAGATGTAGGTATAAATGTACAATTTAGAAAAATTGAAAAATTTTAACTAAACAGTGTGGAAGCAATATATTTGACCAATATCACTGTCTATAGCTTCTTAATTATGTTAAAAGATAATATCAAAATTGTTCAACAATTGTGAAAACTTTTCTGCTTATATCAACTATCTCCATACTATTTTTACTGTTAACTTCTATGTTATAAA
This sequence comes from Perognathus longimembris pacificus, assembly GCF_023159225.1. Taxonomy (NCBI): domain Eukaryota; kingdom Metazoa; phylum Chordata; class Mammalia; order Rodentia; family Heteromyidae; genus Perognathus; species Perognathus longimembris. The sequence goes on along the minus strand of NW_025959950.1, from coordinate 4,782 downwards.
CTCTTTATACTCAATGTTTAAAAAGTGCCTCATCACTCCAATCTGGGTAGATAAGCTTGGAAAAAAGCCCTTTCTTGAAAAATGTAGCCTCAAAGGTGCCATTCTTTACAAGCAGAAATGTCCTTGTGTATTTTATGCACAAATTTTCACACAACACACACACACACACACATATCAGTAAGAATGAGACTTCAGACAGTAAAATTGCTTTCATAGAACATACTGGGGGATAAGCAACACTGTACTTGTACTCTACCAGATTGAGCAAATGTCATATTGCTTGTGAGGGCTGATAAGTCTACTAAAGCACCTTCATCCCATGCCAGCCCTAACTTCTGTCTCAAGTGCAATAACATTATCTCCAATCATACCATTACTTACTTCACACTTAACTTCAGAGTATCAGGGTTTTGTTTTGTTTTTTGCCAGTCTTGGTGCTTGCTCAAAGCTAGCACTCTACCACACAGCCACTTCTGGCTTTTTATGTTTATGTGATACTAGGGAATTGAACCCAGGGCTTCATGGCTGCTAGGCAAGCACTCTACCACTAAGTCACATTCCCAGTCCCAGAGTATCAGTTTAACTATTAAGTTTCACAGAGTGGGAAATTAACATTGACCTTACAATCTAAATAAAGCTCTCCCTGTTCTGTGCATTTTTATCACTAAGAGAGTTGGTAATGGTAATATAATTGAAATTACGTAGCTATCTGTGTTCTTATTTATATAATACATACTTAGACACTTATACATTCTAGACTCTAGCCCAGGAAGAGCTAGAACCTTGCCTGTTTTATTTATCATTTTATCTCCAGTGCCTGACATACCCTTAGTACTAGTTATATAATCAGTACAGAGAGAAATTGAATTTTTGTTAGCAAACTATCACATATTCACATACATAGTATGATACAGAGCATTCAGAAAACTTTCCTTCATGTAACATTCAGTTTGAGTTGAATATGGATCTATCTATCTACCTATAAAACAAAGCATATTTTTATATGAGTACATCCTACTTGGATAGTTTACTTTCCATTCATTAATTGCATTAATTCCACCTTCATTAGTTTTTCATTAATAATTTTTAGGCCTTATGTAGACTGACTGGTTAGGTTCACTATAGTTTTGGCAATCCATTCCTTTTGCAATAATCAACAATAATTTGTACAGATGTCAATGAGCTATTCTAATTTATTTAATACATCAAAGTGAAAAACCATGTTTTGGCTTTTTTATTTGCAGTGTAGGCATTTTGGCTCACAATTATTGTGATTAGAAAATAAAGAATGATGAAATATTCTAAATCACTTACCAAATAGATTCTTCCGTAACTACCAAAGCCAATAGTTTTGTCTAGTGAGAATATTCCAGTTGGATCCTGCAAAAGTAGAATAAAAGCTATTATCTTACTTGAGAAAATACCAATTTGCCTTAAAAAGTACATGTCGTTTCCCAAAAGGATGACATGTCACAATCATCAGAAATGGTGGTATGGGCATTAAGTACTGTGCAATCAATGATCACAATACTATAAAATGCAGGTGATCACATAAAGGTCATGTAATTTAAAAGATAGTTAAAGTAGAAATAAATTCACTTACTTTCTCTTGAAGTACTGTTTTAATATTCATTTTCCAGTGCTAACCAGACAGGCAGGAAGTTCAACATACAGCAATAAGGACTAGATAGATACTGCATCTAAATCTAGATAACTTGTTTATATTACGGAAACTTTTAAGAAATGTTGACTATATCTGTGAATCACCAAACAGTGATAGTGGTGTTAAAAACATCATTACAATTAAGATAGGGCTGGACTTCCTGTTTTCAGAACTGGAGTCTTTTTTTCAAAGGCCTTCATGGCATGCTATTACTTTTTGTGATTAATGTGTATTGATTGCTCACAGTGAAGATATTGACTGTAATATTTCCATCTATGCATATAATGTTCTTTGATTATATTCACCCTCTTTATTACTTTTTTAATCATCCCGAATCCCATTTTCTAAAATTTCCTTACAAATTTGAATATGATTTCATTATGTCCTTTTCTTTCTGTTACACTGGTTCTGAGGTTTGAACTCAGGGCCTGGGTACTGTCCCTGAGCTATTTTTTGCTAAGAGTTACTACTCTACCACTTTTAAGCCACACCTCTACTTCTGGATTTTTAGTAACTTATTAGAAATAAGAGTCATGGACTTTCCTTCTGGGCTGGCTTTGAACTCTGATCCTCAGATCGAAGCTTCCTGAGTAGTTAGGATTACGACTGTGAGTCACCTGTGCCTGGATAATTATGTCCTTTTCATATGTACATATATGTATATAGTTTATATGTACATATTTTATATATACTTCACATATACTTTATATACGTATTAAATATGTACATATGAAGTCTTCACTGCTATGCATATAAAGTATGCACATATAGAGTATAAACATAAATGAAATTCTCCTCATTTATTTCTTAAGCATTTATCTTCAATTAAACATAATCTTTCCATTGGCCTTTGCATGATACGAATTGATCTTTTATGACACTTAAGCTTAAATGACATCACAATAAGCACAATATATTTATGGAAGTCTAAGGCTTCCATATTCATCCTCAAGCATTATTTCCTTTCCTTTATACAGGGAAATTATTTTTCAGTTTTCCACAAAGCATCATTTCTTGAATTGTGTCACTGTTTGATTTCAGACAATTTCCTTTATTATTATTATTATTTTTTTTTTTGGCCAGTCCTGGGGCTTGGACTCAGGGCCTGAGCACTGTCCCTGGCTTCTTCCCGCTCAAGGCTAGCACTCTGCCACTTGAGTCACAGTGCCACTTCTGGCCATTTTCTGTATATGTGGTGCTGGGGAATCGAACCCAGGGCTTCATGTATATGAAGCAGGCACTCTTGCCACTAGGCCATATCCCCAGCCCTCCTTTATTATTTTATAATAAATTTTATATATAATTTTAGCAACACTTATATGAGGTATGAGTATATGCCAGATGTCACAAACAGTGGCCGATACTTGGTAATTCACATTATTAATATAACACAAATGCTTAATGTCAACAAACATTTTTATCACTGTGACAACTGCAAGCTAAACAAAAAATATTGCGTATTTGTAACATGCATGAGTAAAACCGTACATTCTTTTAAAATGGCATGATAGTTGTGTAATCTAGCAAATATGTCAGGAAAATGACACATCTCTGGGATAACTTCAGTCAACAAGTGTTAGGGGATGGAAAGTCAGGAGACTTGAGTGTTAAATCCCGCTCTGCCATTAATTAACCACATGACTCTAGGTAAATTATTTACTTTCTCTGGAATTCATTTTTCACTTGTATGAAATAAAGCCATTGTGTGAGTGATTTCTGAACTCTAAAATTAAGTAGGAAAATATCAGATTCTACAAGTATAACGGTCAAATGCTTCTACTAGGCCAATAGAACCATCAGTAAAGCAACTACCCAACACTTACTTTCTTAGCTCTAGAAAATTAATTGTGCAATAGATAAAGTTATGATTATAAGCAAATAGGTCAAGAAATGCACTTAAAATTAAAATGTGAAAATTATTTAAAAGGACGGTTTTAAAATCCAAGAAATTAAATTAGGCTAAGTGTCCTTGATATTATGCATATCATTTTTGATATAACTCATCAAATGACTTGGGAAAATGTCAGTCAATAAAGGAGTCACTAATGTCTACCTTAAATACCTCATCATTTTAGCACATTTCTTTGAAGAATACCACTGAGGGATTTATTTTAAACAATAGTAATTAAGGAGAAACAGCCACCAGTTACATTGCAAACAATCAAATATGTTAGTTGATTCCTAATGGAAAGTATTCTTTGTTATAGTTTACACTACATTCTGGTGAAAAAGATATCACAAATCAGGGGATTACTGTAGTATTATACAAGTTTTATTTCTCAGCGCAATCTTCAAAGTTTTTAATCCTGTTTCTTAATCCTTCAATAACATACACCTCTCACACTGAGATTTGAACTTAGGCATCCAATTTTGAGATAATAAAATGCCTGTGGAAATTATAGATGCCATTAATTAATATGCATTCTTATTGTTATGAAAATTAGCTTCAATAATAAGAATTACAACATGCGATGTGAAACCGTAGCCTCTATTGTTGATGATCCTCTTGTATCCCCTTTCTGTGGTTGTACCTGCACTATCTCTGTATCTTATCTGAGTACATTGGAAACCATGTATACAGGTATTAGAATTAGGAAACTGAAAGGGAATACCAAAATTGAGAGACACAGGGTAAAAAACACAAAAGATTACAAAAGCAATACTTGCAAAACTGTTTAGTGTAAATCTACTGAACAACTCATGGGTGGAAAGGGAAAGGGGGAGGGGGAGGGGGAATGAGGGAGGAGGTAACAAACAGTACAAGAAATGTATCCAATGCCTAACTTATGAAACTTTAACCACTCTGTATATCAGTTTGACAATAAAAATAAAATAAAATAAAATAAAATGCCTGTGGGATTTATAGATGCCATTAATTAATATGCATTCTTATTGTTATGAAATTTAGCTTCAATAATAATAGTCAAATTATGTTAATTATTTCAAATAAGCAGCCATCTTAATTATCAACATGGTCACATTTAATTTAACTTAATTTAGAAAGTACTTCCACTGTTTTTAAAGGCAACTCAGCTTAGTATCCATAAACTTTTACTGTTTTGTTTTCATTTTCTGTATTACTTTTAATTTCCCTTCTATATGTTACCTTTTTTCAAGAC
>NW_025959949.1:0-18432 GCF_023159225.1 Perognathus longimembris pacificus | reverse complement strand
TAGCGAGATAGGAAGATAGGTAGATAGATGTTATTCATACAGGTATATAGTTACAAGGATAAATAGATAAATAGTTTGATCAATAAATAGTAAGATATGTAGATACTTATATAATAATTAGTTAGATAGACAGATAGATACATAGATCCATAGTTATATACATAGGTACATAGATATTTCGATAGATAGATAATTAGATAGTCAGATAGGTAAATAGATAAATAGATACTTAGATAGATAGTTTAATAGATAGGTAGATAGACAGATACATAGATAGATACATAGGTACATAGATACATAGATACTTTGATTGCTACTTAGATATGTAGTTAGAAAGAAGATGCATAGATAGGTAGGTAGATAGAAAGTTAGATAGTTGTATAAATAGACACATAGATATTTAGATAGATAGGTACATAGTTATTTGGATAGTTAGATATATAGATAATAGTTTGACAGATGGTTAGTTAGATAAATACATATTTAAATAGATTGACAAACGCATAGATAGATAGATAGATAGATAAATAGATAATTAGATAGGTACATAGATAGATTAATAAGTACATTGGTAATTTCATAGATGGGTAGATAGATAGATAGACAGATAGACAGGAAGAATACCTGGAGAATAGACTTGGGGGCCATGTCTCTCTCACCCACAGGGTGGACATGGCCGCTTCGGGTCCTGAGAGTGATCATCAGTGGGCAGGATATGAGGCCCACACGACTCCCCTCGATAATGACAGAGATCCACAGAAAGCAGGGAAATCCCACTGTCACCCACAGGGGGACCCCAGAGATCACAAGGCCCAGAATTCCCACTGGCTGGAGGGGTGTTATGCAAATGACATTCCACTTGGGGGCAGCAGAGTCCTAATGTCAACAGCAAATCAACATCCAGTCCTCAGGGTGGCGCTGGAGATCACATTTCCCAGAATGCCAAGCTAGGAGGAGGAAGTCATGGACACAAATATCCACTGTGTGGGGCTACAGATCTACGCAAATTCCCCAAATCCCTTACTTGTCCACAGGGTGGCAGTAGAGATCTCTGTTGCCACAATTTAATTGGCTGGCAGGATGTCATGCACAGCAAATTCCACTGGGTGGCGCCACAAAGGTACTTTCAAACATGCAATTCCTCCCTCGGCCACACAGTGGCAGTAGAGATCCACGGTGCTACTCCCTTCATATTCTGTGTATGTCGCGCTGGGAAATAGAACCCAGGGCTTCATGCATACAAGGCCAGCACTGTACCACTAGGCCACATTCCCAGCCTCTACCAGTGGGAATTTCTGTGCTTAACTTCCTGCCTGTTGCTTGGAATTCTGGGAACAGAGATCTCTACTGCCACCCTGTGCCTGAGAGAGGAATTGCATACATTTGAAGGTAACTCTCTGGTGCCACCGAGTGGAATTTGGTGCACATGGCATCCTGCCAGCCAATTGGAATTCTGGGAACAGAGATCTCTACTGCCACCCTGTGGTCAAGGGAGGAATTTTGCTGCTTTGCATAGACCTCTAGCCCCACCCAGTGGATATTTAACGCATAACATCATGCATCATATTTGAAATTCTGGGAAATGAGGTCTCTACTGCCACCTTGAAGGCAAGAGGAAATGTGCTGCTTTCAGTAGATCTCTGCTGCCACCCAGTGGAGAATAAGGACAGAGCATCCAAAGAAAAGCAAGGCATTCAGGAAAATGCGCTGTCTGCTGCCACCTTTTGCACAGGAGAGAAAGTACTCCCCACATCTTGGGGGGGGGGGCCAAGCCACCCATCTTCATCATGAACACTTTCTGAGCAACACTAAGACTTGCAAAAATGGAGACACAAACCTGCCACAGTTCCCAGAATTATAATCCCAGTGGCTGGGTGTAATGGAAACAGAATTCCACTCGGTGGCGCCAGAGAGTCAGCAAAAGCAGTGCAATTCCTCCTTTGCCCACTGGGTGGCAGTAGAGATCTCTATTCCCATTAACCCAACCTGCTGGCAGGATGTCATGTGCACCAAAATCCAATGGGTGGCAGCAGAGAGCTACAGAAAACAGTCAATTCCCATCTTGGCCACATGGAGGCAGTACAGATATCTGGTCTGAGATTCCCAACCTCAAGGCAGGAAGTTAAGACCAGGAAACCCTGCTGAAATGCACTGAGGAGGTGGCCTTGTGGTAAAGCACTCGCCTCACATGCACGCAGCCCTGGGTTTGATTCCCGGGTCTGGGGAATCATGGTTCTTCTTTCCTTTTGTAATGGAGAACAAACATGGTACCCTTGGCATGCTGCCATAGAGGCACAAACCACCAGGAGCAGAGGAAGAAGGTACACTGGCATTTCCTCTCTTTTGGTTCTGATTACCAGTCCTGGGGCTTGAACTCAGGCCCTGAGCGCTGTCCCTGGCTTCTTTTTGCTCAAGGCTAGCACTCTGCCACTTGAGCCACAGCACCACTCCCTTCATTTTCTGTATATGTCTGGCTTGGGAGTCAAACTCAGGGATTCATACATGCGAGGCCAGCACTGTACCACTACGCCACATTGCCAGGCACTCCCAGTGGTATTTTCTCTGCTTAACTTCCTGGCTGGAGCATGGAATTCTGGGAAAAGAGATCTATTCTGCCATCCTGTAGGCGAGGGAGGAATTGCGAAAGTTTGAAAGTAACAGTGCTGGCCTTGCATGCTTGAAGCTCTGGGTTCGATTCCCCAGCCCGACATACTTAGAAAATGAAGGGAGTGGCGCTGTGGCTCCAGTGGTAGAGTGCTAGGCTTGAGCCAAAAGAAGCCAGGGACAGCCCTCAGGCCCTGAATTCAAGCCCCAGGACTGGCAACAAAAACAAAACAAATAAACAAGAATTAGATGAGTATGTGCAACTGTCAGGGCCTCCTAAATTCCCATCCCCCCCCACCCTTCCTGTGCTCCTGGTGGTTTGAGCCTCTAGGGCGGCATGCCACGGCTACCATGTTTGTTCTCCACCACACAGAAAATGTAAAACCATAGTTTTCCTGACTCGGGAATCAAACCCAGGTTGCCTGCATGTAGGGCGAATGCTCTACCATGAGACCACCTCCCCAGTGCTTTACAGCAGGGTTTCCTGGCCTTAACTTCCTGACTAGAGGTTGGGATTCTGGAAGCAGAGAACTCTAATGCCACCTTGTGGCCAAGAGGGGAATTGACTGCTTTCTGTAGCTCTCTGCTGCCACCCAGTGGAGTTTGGTGTGCATGACATTCTGCCAGCAGTTTGGAATCATGGACAGGTATCTCGATACATGGATGAAAAGATAGACAGACAGACAGACAGATAGATAGATAGATAGATAGATAGATAGATAGATAGATAGATAGATAGATAGATAGGTAGATAGGTAGATAGGTAGTTGCATACATCAATAGACATTCAGATAGATAGCTACACGAATAGACAGATAAATAATTAGATAAAAATTAAAGAAGCATAATTCTCCTTAACCAGGAATTGAACCCAGGGCTGCATGCATGCAAGATGAACGCTTTACCACTAGGCCACCTCCCCAGTGCTTTTGAGCATCGTTTCCTGGGCTTAAATTCCTGCCTGGAGGTTGAGATTCTGGAAGCACAGATCTCTACTGCCACCCTGTGGCCAAGAGGGGAATTGACTGTTTTCTGTAGCTCTCTGCTGCCACCCAGTGGAGATTTGTGTGCATGAGATCCTGCCAGCACGTTGGAATTCTGATAACAGAAATCTCTGCTGCCACCCAGTGGACGGGGGAAAATTGAACTGTTTTCAATGGCTCTCTGGCGCCATCCATAGGTTGACAGTAGAGATCTCTATTCCCAGAATTGCAATCTCCAGGCAGGATGCCATGCGCACCACATCCCACTGGGTGGCGCCAGAGAGTTACTTTTAAACTTATGCAATTCCTCACTCAGCCTCAGAGGCTGGGAATGTGGCCTAGTGGTACAGTGCTGGCCTCACATGCATGAAGCCCTGGGTTTGATTCCCCAGCCCGACATACAGAGAAAATGAAGGGACTGGTGCTTTGGTGCAAGTCATTGAATGTTAACCTTGAGCCAAAAGATGACAGGGTCGGTGCTCAGGCCCTGAGTTCAAGCCCCAGGACTGGAAAACAAAAAAAAAAAAGAAAAGAAATCCCAGAATTCCCCCCTTCCTGTTCTCCTGGTGGTTTGAACCTCTAGGCCAAGGCTGTCATGTTGGTTCTCCATGACACAGAGAATGAAGAACAATGACTCTTCTGACCTGGGAATCGAACCTTGGGTTGCGTGCATATGAGGCGAGCGCTCTACCACTATGCCACCTCCCCAGTGCTTTTCAGCAGGTTTTCCTGGCATTAATTTCCTGCATGGCGGTTGAGATACTAGGAGCAGAGATCTCTACTGCCACCCTGTGGCCAAGAGAGGAATTGACTGCGTTCTGTAGCTCTCTCCTGCCACCCTGTGGACATTGGTTTGCATGACATGCTGCCAGAAGTTTGGAATAATGGCAACAGATCATAGTTATATAGTTATACAGATTGCTAGATATCTAGGAAGATAAGTAGATAGACACGTACATAGATAGGTATATAGATAGTTATGTAGACAGATAGATATATTTACCTCGATACATAGATAGATAGATAATTATTTAGATAGATATGTAGTAAGATATATAGATATTTATATGAATAATTAGTAAGATAGATACATACATACATAATTAGATAGATAGATAGATAGACAGACAGATAGATACATAGATACATAGGTACATAGGTTTATAAATACATACATAGATAGTTCGATAGAGAGATACTTAGGTAGTAAGTATATAGTTAGATAGTTAGATCGATACTTAGTTAGTTTAATAGATCGATAGATAAATAGATAGTTTTATTGCTACCTAAATATAGAGTTAGATAGATAGAAGATAGATAGATATGCAGGCAGATAGAGACTTAGACAGTTATATAAATAGCTACATAGATATTCAGATAGGTACATAGTCATTTTGATACTATAGATAGATAGACAGATAGATAGCTAGATAAATAGATATATAGATAGATAGTTTGATAGATGGTTAGATAGATACATATTTAAATAGATAGACAAATACAGAGATAGTTACATTGATAGATATTTAGAAAGATTGCTAGTTTGATAAATAGATAATTTGATAAATACATAGATAAATAACTAGATAGGGAGTTACATAAATGGATAAATAGATGGATAGACAGATAGACAGGAAGAATACCTGAAGAATAGAGTTGGGGGCCATGTCTCTCTCACCCACAGGGTGGCCTTGGCCATCTCTGGTCCTGAGAGTGATCATCAGCGGGCAGGACATGAGGCCCACACGACTCCCCTCGATAACAACAGAGATCCACAGGAAGCAGGGAATTCCCACTCTCACCCACAGGGCGACCCCAGAGATCACAGGGCCCAGAATTCCCACCTGCCGGTGGGGCGTTATGCACAAGACATTCCACTGGGGGGCGGCAGAGGCCTACAGTCAGAAGCAAATTCCCATCCAGTCCACAGGGGGGCGCTAGAGATCACATTTCCCAGAATGCCAAGCTACGAGGAGGAAGTCATGGACACAAATATCTACTGGGTGGAGCTAGAGGTCTATGCTAATTCCCAAATTCTCTTACTTGTCCACAGGGTGGCAGAAGAGATCTATGTTGCCACAATTTAATTGGCTGGCAGGATGTCATGCGCAACAAATTCCACTGGGTGTCGCCACAAAGGTACTTTCAAACATGCAATTCCTCCCTCAGCCACACGGTGGCAGTAGAGATCTCTGTTCTCAGAATTCCAAGCTCCAACCAGGAAGTTAAGCACAGAAATTCCCACTGGGAGGGGCTGGGAATGTGGCCTAGCGGTACAGTGCTGGCCTCGCGTGCATGAAGCTCTGGGTTCGATTCCCCAGCCCAACATACATAGAAAATGAAGGGAGTGGCGCTGTGGCTCAAGTGGCATAGTGCTAGCCTTGAGCAGAAAGAAGCCAGGGACAGCGCTCAGGCCCTGAGTTCAAGCCCCAGGACTGGCAATCAGAATCAAAAGAAAGGAAATGCCAGTGTACCTTCTTCCTGTGCTCCTGGTGGTTTGACCCTCTATGGCAGCATGCCAAGGGTACCATGTTGGCTCTCCACTACAAAAGGAAAGAAGAACCATGATTCCCCAGACCCGGGAATCGAACCCAGGCCTGCATTCATGCAAGGCGAGCGCTATACCACTAGGCCTCCTCCCCAGTGCTTTTCAACAGGGTGTCCTAGGCTTAACTTCCTGCATGGAGGTTGGAATTCTCGGACCAATTATCTCTACTGCCACCCTGTGGCCAAGAGGGGAATTGACTGCTTTCTGTAGCTCTCTGGTGCCACCCAGTGTAGTTTGGTGTGCATAACATCCTGCCCGCAAGTTGAAATAATGGAAACAGAGATCTCTACGGCCAACCAGTGGACACGGGAGGAATTGTGCTGCTTTAAGTGGCTCTCTGGCAACACCCAGTGGAATTCTGTGTGCATTATCTGACCAGTGGGATGATAATTCTGAGAACTGTGACAGGTTTGGATCTCCATGTTGCAACTCTTAGCTTTGCTCAGAAAGCTTTAATAATGAACGTGGGTAGCAGGCCCACCTTCAGGCCCCACGGAGTGCTTCCTCTCCTGTCCACAAGGTGGCAGCAGAGAGCGCATTTCCCAGAATGACTAGCTTGAACTAGGATGCTATGTATGTATTCTCCACTGGGTGGCAGCAGAGATCTACTGAAAGCAGAAAATTCCCCTTTTTGACCACAGGGTGGCACTAGAGATCACATTTCCCAGAATTCCAAAGGCGTTGCAGGATGTTATTCCTTAAGTATCCACTGGGTGGGGCTAGAGATCTATGCAAAGAGCACAATTCCTCCCTCGTCCACAGGTGGCAGTAAAGATCTCTGTTCCCAGAATTCCAAGCTCCAGCTAGGCAGTTAAGGACAGACAATCCTACTTGGAGAGGCTGGGAATGTGGCCTAGTGGTACAGTGCTGGCCTTGCATACATGAAACCCTGGGTTCGATTCCCCATCCCGACATAAACAGAAAATGAAGTGAGTGGTGCTGTGGCACAAGTGGTAGAGTGCTAGCCTTGAGCCAAAGAAGCCAGGAACAGTGCTCAGGCCCCGAGTTCAAGCCCCAAAACTGGCAAACAGAATAAAAAAAGAAAGAAAATGCCAGCATTCACCCCTTCCTGTGCTCCTGGTGGTTTCAGCCTCTAGGGCGGCATTGCAATGCTGCCATGTTGGTTCCCCACCACACAGAAAATGAAGAACCATAATTCTCCTGAAGCGGGAATTGAACCCAGGGTTTAATGCATGGAAGGCGAGTACTCTACCACTAGGCCACCTCCCCAGTGGTTTTCAGCAGGGTTTCCTGGTCTTAACTTCCTGCCTGGAGGTTGGGATTCTGGGAGCAGAGATATCTACTGTCACCCTGTGGCCACGAGGGGAATTGACTTCTTTCTGTAGCTTTCTGCTGCCACCCAGTGGAGTTTGGTGCGCATAACATACTGCCAGCTGGTTGGAATAATGGAAATAGAGATCTCTACTGCCACCCAGTGGACAAGAGAGGAATTGAACTGTTTTCAATGGCTCTCTGGCGCCATCCAGTGGAATTCTGTGTATATGACATCCTGCCAGTGGGATGATAATTCTGGAAACTCTGACACTTTTGATCTCCATGTTGGCAAGTCTTAGTGTTGCTCAGAGAGCCTTCATGATGAACGTGTGTGGCAGGCCACCCCCAAGATCTGGGGCATATTTCCCTTTTTTCCACAAGGTGGCAGCATAGGGCATATTTCTCAGAATTCAATTGCCTAATCGGATGTTATGCTTTAAATATCCACTGTGTGGGGCTAGAGATCTATGCAAATGAGCCTAATTCCTCCCTTGAACACAGGATGGCAGTAGAGATCTCTGTTCCCAGAATTTCAAGCTCTAGCCAGGACGTAAAGCACAGAAAATCCCACTGGGAGAGGCTGGGAATGTGGCCTAGTGGTACAGTGCTGGCCTCGCATGCTTGAAGCCCTGGATTTGATTCCCCAGCTCGACATACACAGAAAATAAAAGTATTGTTGCTGTGTAGCAAGTGGTAGAGTGCTAGCCTTGAGCCAAAAGTAGCCAGGGACAGTGCTCAGGCCCTGAGTTCAAACCTTATGACTGGAAAACTGGAAAGAAAAGAAAGGAAATGCCAGTATTTCCCACTTCCTCTGCTTCTGGTGGTTTGAGACTCTAGGGCGGCATGCCAAGGCTGTCATGTTTGTTCTCCACCACACAGAAAATGAGAAATCGTGATTTTCCTGACCCAGGAATTGAACCCAGGCTGCATGCATGCATGCAGGGCGAGAGCTCTACCACTAAGCGACCTCCCCATTGCTTTTCAGCAGGGTTTCCTGGGCTTAACTTCCTGCCTGGAGGCTGGTATTCTGAGAGCAGAGATCTCTCCTGCCACCGTGTGGCCAAGAGGGGAATTGACTGCTTTCTATAGCTCTCTGCTGCCACCCAGTGGAATTTGGTGTGCATGACATCCTGGCAGAAGTTTGGAATAATGGAAACAGATATCATAGTAAGATATTCACATAGATTGTTAGATAGCTAGATAGATAGGTAGATAGGTAGATGTTATTTAGACAGGTACATACTTACATGGATAAATGGATAAATAATTAGTTTGATCAATAAATAGTAAGATATGTAGATACTTATATAAATAATTAGTTCGATAGACAGATAGATACATAGATCCATAGTTATATACATAGATACATAGATATTTCGATAGATAGATAATTAGATAGATAGGTAAATAGATAAATAGATACTTAGATAGATAGTTTAATAGATAGGTAGATAGACAGATACATAGATAGAAAGATAGATAGATAGATAGATACATAGATACATAGTTAAATAGATACATAGATACTTTGATTGCTACTTAGATATGTAGTTAGACAGAAGATGCATAAATAGGTAGGTAGAGAGTTAGATAGTCGTATAAATAGACACATAGATATTTAGATAGATAGGTACATAGTTATTTGGATAGTTAGATATATAGATAATAGTTTGACAGATGGTTAGTTAGATAAATACATATTTAAATAGATTGACAAATACATACATAGTTAGATAGATAGATAGATAATTAGATAGGTACGTAGATAGATTAATAACTAGATTGGTAATTACATAGATGGGTAGATAGATAGATAGATAGACAGGAAGAATACCTGGAGAATAGACTTGGGGGCCATGTCTCTCTCACCCACAGGGTGGACATGGCCGCTTCAGGTCCTGAGAGTGATCATCAGCGGGCAGGAAGTGAGGCCCACACGACTCCCCTCGATAACGACAGAGATCCACAGAATGCAGGTAAATCCCACGCTCGCCCACAGGGGGACCCCAGAGATCACAGGGCCAAGAATTCTCACATGCCGGCGGGGTGTTAGACACAGGACATTCCAGTGGGTGGGCGGCAGAGGCCTACAATCAGCAGCAAATCCCCATCCAGTACACAGGGGGGCGCTAGAGATCACATTTCCCAGAATGCCAAGCTAGGAGGAGGAAGTCATGGACACAAATATCCACTGGGTGGAGCTAGAGATCTACGCAAATTCCCCAAATCCCTTACTTGTCCACAGGGTGGCAGTAGAGATCTCTGTTGCCACAATTTAATTGGCTGGCAAGATGTAATGCTCAACAAATTCCACTGGGTGGCGCCAGAGAGTTACTTTCAAATATTCAATTCCTCCCTCGGCCACACGGTGGCAGTAGAGATCCACAGTGCCACTCCCTTCATTTTCTGTGTATGTCAGGCTGGGTAATAGAACCCAGGGCTTCATGCATGCAAGGCCAGCAGTGTACCACTAGGCCACATTCCCAGCCTCTACCAGTGGGAATTTCTGTGCTTAACTTCCTGCCTGTTGCTTGGAATTCTGGGAACAGAGATCTCTACTGCCACCCTGTGGCTGAGAGAGGAATTTCATACATTTGAAGGTAACTCTCTGGCGCCACAGAGTGGAATTTGGTGCACATGGCATCCTGCCAGCCAATTGGAATTCTGGGAACAGAGATCTCTACTGCCACCCTGTGGTCAAGGGAGGAATTGTGCAGCTTTGCATAGACCTCTAGCCCCACCCAGTGGATATTTAACGCATAACATCCTGCATCATATTTGAAATTCTGGGAAATGAGGTTTCTACTGCCACCTTGAAGGCAAGAGGGAAATGTGCTGCTTTCAGTAGATCTCTGCTGCCACCCAGTGAAGAATAAGGACAGAGCGTCCAAAGAAAAGCAAGGCATTCAGGAAAATGCGCTCTCTGCTGCCACCTTTTGCACAGGAGAGAAAGTACTCCCCACATCTTGGAGGGGGGGGCCAAGCCACCCATCTTCATCATGAACACTTTCTGAGCAACACTAAGACTTGCAAAAATGGAGACACAAACCTGCCACAGTTCCCAGAATTATAATCCCAGTGGCTGGGTGTAATGGAAACAGAATTCCACTCGGTTGCGCCAGAGAGTCAGCAAAAGCAGTGCAATTCCTCCTTTGCCCACTGGGTGGCAGTAGAGATCTCTGTTCCCATTATCCCAACCTGCTGGCAGGATGTCATGTGCACCAAAATCCACTGGGTGGCAGCAGAGAGCTACAGAAAACAGTCAATTCCCATCTTGGCCACATGGTGGCAGTACAGATATCTAGTCTGAGATTCCCAACCTCCAGGCAGGAAGTTAAGACCAGGAAACCCTGCTGAAATGCACTGAGGATTTGGCCTTGTGGTAAAGCACTCGCCTCACATGCACGCAGCCTTGGGTTTGATTCCTGGGTCTGGGGAATCATGGTTCTTCTTTCCTTTTGTAGTGGAGAACAAACATGATACCCTTGGCATGCTGCCATAGAGGCTCAAACCACCAGGAGAACAGGAAGAAGGTACACTGGCATTTCCTTTCTTTTGGTTCTGATTGCCAGTCCTGGGGCTTGAACTCAGGGCCTGAGCGCTGTCCCTGGCTTCTTTATGCTCAAGGCTAGCACTCTGCCACGTGAGCCATAGCACCACTCCCTTCATTTTCTGTATATGTCGGGCTTGGGAATCGAACTCAGGGCTTCATACATGTGAGGTCAGCACTGTACTACTAGGCCACATTGCCAGGCAATCCCAGTGGTATTTTCTCTGCTTAACTTCCTGGCTGGAGCATGGAATTCTGGGAAAAGAGATCTATACTGCCATCCTGTGGGCGAGGGAGTTATTGCGAAAGTTTGAAAGTAACTCTATGGCGCCACCAAGTGGAATTTCATGCACATAGCATCCTGCCAGCCAATTGGAATTCTGGGAGCAGAGATCTCTACTGCCACCCTGTGGTCAAGGGAGGAATTGTGCTGCTTTGCATGGATTTCTAGCCCCACCCAGTGGGTATTTAAGGGATAACATCTTGCAACATGTTTGGAATTCTGAGTAATGTGTGCTAGCCGTGAGCATAAAGAAGGCAGGGACAGTGCTCAAGCCCGGAGTTCAAGCCCCAGGACTATCATACAGAACAAAAAAGAAAGGAAATACCAGCATTCTCCCTTCCTGTGCTCCTGGTGGTTTGAGCCTGGGCAGCATGCCAAAGCTGCGATGTTGGTTCTCCCAACACAGAAAATCAAGGACCATGATTCCCCTGACTCGGGAATTGAACCTGGGGCTTAATGCATGTGAGGCGAGCGCTCTACCAATAGACCACCTCCCCAATGCCTTTCAGCAGGGTTTCCTGGGCTTAATTTCCTGCCTGGTCGCAGAGATCTCTACTGCCACCCTGTGACCAAGAGGCGAATTGACTTCTTTCTGTAGCTCTCTGCTGCCATCCAGTGGAGTTTGGTGCGCATGACATCCTGCCAGTCTGCTGCCACCCAGTGGACAAGGGAGGAATTAGGATGCCTTTGGTGGCTCTCTGGCACCACCCAGTGGAATTCTGTGTGCATAACATCCAGCCCGTGGGATCATAATTGTGGGAACTGTGGCAGGTTGGGATATCCACGTTGGCAAGTCCCAGTGTTGCTCAGAAAGCGTTCATGATGAAGTGGGTGGCAGGGCCCCCTTCAGTCCCCAGTGACTTCTTCTCCTTTCCAGAGGGTACAGCAGAGACCACATTTCCCAGAATGACTACCTTGAACTGGGTTGTTATGTATTTATTCTCCACTGGGTGGCAGTAGAGATCCACTGAAAGCAGAAAATTCCCCTTTTGCCCACAGGGTGGCGCTAGAGATCACATTTCCCAGAATTCCAAACATGTTGCAAGATGTTATCCCTTCAATGCCCACTGGGTAGGGCTAGAGATCTGTGCAAAGCAGCAAAATTCCTCCCTTGACCACAGATCTCTGTTCCTAGAATTCCAATCTCCAGGCAGGATGTCATGCACACCTCTGGGTGTGCATGCATTCCTATGGGTGGCACTAGAGAGTTACATTCACACTTATGCAATTCCTCCCTTGCCCACAGTGTGGCAGTAGTTCCCAGAATTCCAAGCTCCAGCCAGGAGCACAGATAATCCCATGGGGAG
Organism: Perognathus longimembris pacificus; assembly: GCF_023159225.1. Classification (NCBI taxonomy): domain Eukaryota; kingdom Metazoa; phylum Chordata; class Mammalia; order Rodentia; family Heteromyidae; genus Perognathus; species Perognathus longimembris. The sequence continues at coordinate 5,882 of NW_025959949.1, read as the reverse complement.
AGGCTGGGAATGTGGCCTAGTGGTACAGTTCTGAACTCGCATGCATGAAGCATTGAGTTCAATTCCCAAGCCCGACATACACAGAAAATGAAGAGTGGTGCTGTGGTTCAAGTGATAGAATGCTAATCTTGAGCAAAAGAAGCCAGAGACAGTGCTCAGACACTGAGTTCAAGCCCCAGGACAGGCAAACAGGAAAAAAAAATGAAAGGAAATATCAAGATCTGCCCTTCCTGTGCTCCTGGTTGTTTCAGTCTCTATGGCGTCATTCCAAGGCAACCATGTTGCTTCTCCACAACACAGAGAATGAACAACCATGATTCTCCTGACCTGGGAATTGAACTCGGGGCTGCTTACATGCAAGGCAAGTACTCTACCGCTGGGCCACTTTCCCAGTGTTTTTCTGCAGTGTCTCCTGGGCATAAATTCCTACCTGGAGGCTGGTATTATGGGAGCAGAGATCTCTACTGCCACCCTGTGGCCAAGAGAGGAATTGATTTCTTTCTGTAGCTCTCTGCTGCCACCCTGGGTCCAGGACGGTAAATGACTGCTTTCTTTAGCTCTCTGCTACCACAAAGTGAAGTGTGCTGTGCATGACATCGTGAATGCAGGTTGGAATCATGGACAGGGATCTAGACTGATGCATGCATACATACATACATACATAGAGATTGAGTTAGACATATAGTTAGAAATTTAGATACATAGTTAGGTAGGAAGATACATATGTAGATATATAGATAGATAGTTACATACAAAGGTAGTTACATAGATAGGTAGATAGTTACATCAATAGATAGATAGATAGTTACATAGAGAGTTAGATAAATGGATGGAGAGATAGATAGATAGATGATAGATAGTTACATTGATAGATAGATACTTAATTAGATAAATAGTTACATAGATTGACAGATAGATAAATACCTAGAAGGATATATACTTAGAAAGTTAGATAGGAACTTACAGATATAGGTATATAGATAAATACATAGGTAGTTTCATAGATAGATGGGTAGTTAGATTACTAGATAGATAGATAGATAGATAGATAGATAGATACAAACATACATACATACATACATACATACATAGATGGATACATAGATACATAGATACAATGAGAGTTAGTAAGACACATAGTTAGACAGAAAGTTATATGGATAGATATGTAGGCAGGTAGTTACATAGTTAAATAGATAGTTACATACAAAGATAGCTACAGAGATGGCTAGACAGTTACATTTATAGATAGCTACATAGTTACATAGATAGATAGATAATTGGATAGATTGAGAGTTATATTGTTAGATAGAGAGTTAGCTAACCAGATAGATAGATAGATAGACAGATGATAGTTGGATAGATAGATAGACAGTTACATAGATAGATAGATGAATACTTAGTTAGATAAATAGTTACATAGCTAGACAGATAGAGAGTTAGAAAGATAAATTGATAGATAGATAGATAGATAGATAGATAGATAGATAGATAAATAGATAGATAGGTAGGTAGATAGATAGATAGATAGATAGATAGATAGACAGATAGATAGTTATACACATAGGCATATAGACAGATATATACATGCATGCATAGATAGATAGATACATACATACATACAAACTTATATGTATACATATGTACATACATACATACATATATAGAGAGAGACATTGAGAATTAGATACATAGTTATATAGAAAGGTAGTAATATAGATAGGGAGGTAGACAGATAGATAAATAGATATATATTTATATACAAAAATTTTACATAGATAGATAGATAGTTACAGAAATATATAGAAAGATAGTGAGATAGATAAATAGTTAGAGACTTAGATAGTTAGATAACATTTATATAGATAGCTAGATAGATAGTTACATAAATAGATACTTTGTTATGTAGATAGTTACGTACCTAGATATATAGATACCTAGAAAATAGGTAATTAGATAGTTAGATAGATAGTTATTCAGATATATATATATATATATACATATATATACACAGAAATAGATTGACAGATAGGCAGATAGTTAGTTAAATAGATAACTAGATAGATAAATAGAAACATACATACATACATACATACATACATACATACATACATACATTGAGATTTAGTGAGATACATAATTAGATAGAAGCTTAGATACATAGATAGGTAGGCAGATACATATGTAGACAGATTGATAGTTACATACAAAGTAAGTTACATACATAGGAAGTTACCGAAATAGATTGATAGTTACATATTTACATAGACAGATAGATAATTGGATAGAGAGAGAGTTAAATAGATAGCTAGATAGATGGCTGCATAGATAGTTACATACTTGGATAGTTACATTGTTAGGTAGATACATAGTTAGATAGATAGTTACATAGATATACAGGTAGATATATACCTAGAAAGACATATAGTTAGATAGGTAGTTATACTCTTAGGTAAATGGATTAATACATAGATAGTTACATAGATAGATTGGTAGATAGATAATTAGTTAGATAGATAGTTACATCGATAGATAGATACAAAGATAGATAGATAGATAGATAGATAGATAGATAGATAGATAGATAGATAGATAGATAGATACAGACATACATACATACATACATACTTACATAGATACATTCAGAGTTAGTTAGATACATAGAAAGTTACATGGATATATATGTAGGCAGATGGATAGATATGTAGATAATTACATGAATAAATAGGTAGATAGTTACATGGATTATTGTATAAACAGATAGTTACATAGATAGTTAGATAAATAGCTAGATAGATGGCTGCGTAAATAGTTACATAGATAGATAATTAGGTAGTAGATAGTTACATAGATGGACAGATAGATAGATACCTAGAAAGATAGGGTGTTAGATAGTTAGATAGAAAGCTATTCAGATAGGCATATAGGTAGATAAATAGATAGATATATAGATATTTACATGGATAGATTGTTAGATACATAGATAATTAGTTAGAGAGCTCATTAGATAGATAGATAGATAGATAGATAGATAGATAGATAGATAGATACATACATACATACATACATACATACATACATACATACAAGGAGAGAAAGTTAGATACAAAATTAGATGGATAGACAAGTAGGTAAATAGTTACATAGATAGATAGATAGATAGATAGATAGATAGTAACATACAAAGATAGTTACAGTGATAGGTAGATAGTTACATAGATAGATAGATAGATAGATAGATAGATAGATACATACATACATACATACATACATACATAGATAGATACATAGATAGATCGATAGATAGATAGATACATAGATAGATACATAGATAGATACATAGATACATAGATAGATAGATAATTGCATAGATTGAAAGTTAGATAGTTAGATAGCTAGATAAATAGCTAGATAGTTACATAGAGAGGTAGAAGGATACTAAGTTAGATATATAGTTACATGGATGGACAGACAGATATCTAGAAAAATAGATCAATAGATTGTTGGATAGATAGTTATACACATAGGTATATAAACGTATAAATACATACATACATAGATACAGAGATATATACACACAAACATACCTACATTGATACATTGAGTTTTAGTTAGATACAGAGTTAGATAGAAAGTTAGATTGATGGATAGGTAGGTAGATACTTACATAGTTAGATATATAGATAGTTACATACAAATATAGTTACAAATATGGTAGATAGTTACATATATAGATAGATACATAATATCATACATGGATTCATAATTGCATAGATTGAGAACTAGATAGTTAGACAGACAGTTAGCTAGATAGCTAGATAGACAGTTACATTGATAGATAGATGGATATTTAGTTAAATATATAGTTACAGAGATGGACAGATAGATACATAGAAAGATAAATAGATAGATAGTTATGCACATTGGGATAGATAGATAGATAGATACATAGATAGATAGATAGATACATAGATACATAGATACATAGATAGATACATAGATAGATACATAGATAGATACATAGATACATAGATAATTGCATAGATTGAAAGTTAGATAGTTAGATAGCTAGATAAATAGCTAGATAGTTACATAGAGAGGTAGAAGGATACTAAGTTAGATATATAGTTACATGGATGGACAGATAGATAGATATCTAGAAAAATAGATCAATAGATAGTTGGATAGATAGTTATACACATAGGTATATAAACATATAAATACATACATACATAGATAAAGAGATTATACACACATACATACCTACATTGATACATTGAGTTTTAGTTAGATACAGAGTTAGATAGAAAGTTAGATTGATGGATAGGTAGGTAGATACTTACATAGTTAGATATATAGATAGTTACATACAAAGATAGTTACAAATATGGTAGATAGTTACGTATAGATAGATACATAATATCATACATGGATTCATAATTGCATAGATTGAGAGCTAGATAGTTAGACAGACAGTTAGCTAGATAGCTAGATAGACAGTTACATTGATAGATGGATATTTAGTTAAATATATAGTTACAGAGATGGACAGATAGATACATAGAAAGATAAATAGATAGATAGTTATGCACATTGGTATAGATAAATAGATAGATAGATAGATAGATAGATAGATAGACAGATAGATACATGCATGCATACATACATAAATGCATACATACTTACATACATAGATTCATTGTGAATTAGTTAGATACATATATAGTAAGTTAGAAGTATAGATATGTAGATAGATAGTTAGATAGATAAATATTTACATACAAAGATTTTCCATAGATAGTTAGATAGTTACAGAAATAGAACGATAGTTACCTAGATAGATAAGTAGATAGTTAGATAGATAGATAATAGTTAGTTAGATATCTAGATATATACATAGATAAATAGTTAAATAGATAGATAGATACTTTGTTTTATACATACTTACTTAGGTAGAGAAATAGATATCTACAAACATAGGGAGTTAGATAGTTAGATAGATAGTTATTGAGATACTTATATAAATAGATACAGGGATAGATTGATAGATAGATAGATAGTTACATAGATACATTGTTAGTTAGATAATTAGTTAGATAGTTACATAGATCGATCGATCAGTCGATAGATAGATGGATAAATAAATAAATACATACATACATACATACATACATACATGAATACATTGAGATTATTAGATACACAGAAAGTTAGATGCATAAATATATAGGTAGATACATATGTAGATATTAAGGTAGTTAGATAGTTATATTCAAAGTGAGTTACAGAGTTAGGAGAAAGTTACATAAATAGATAGATAGTTAGATAGTTAGATAGATAGGTAGGTAATTGGATAGACAGAGAGTTACATAGTTGGATAGAGAGTTAGCCAGATAGAGAAATATATAGTTACATAGATAAATTGTTACATTGATACGTAGATAATTAGATAGTTATATAAATAGACCGATAGACAGATACCTATAAAATATATTGTAAGATAGGTAGGTAGGTAGTTATACCGATGGGTTTGTAGATAAGTAGATAGATAGGTACATAGATAGAATGGTAGATAGTTACATAGATAGAAAGATAGATACATAGATACATTGATACAAGAATAGACACATAGATACATTGAGAATTAGTTAGATACATAGTTAAAAGGAAGATACATATATAGATAGGTAGGTAGATAGGTAGATAGTTATTCAGATAGTCATATAGATAGATACAGAGATAAATTCACAGATAGATAGATACATACATACATACATAGTCATACATAGTTACATAGATACATTGTTAGATATATAGATAATTAGTTAGATAGTTACATAGATACATAGATTCAAACATACATACATATACATACATAAATA
>NW_025959948.1:0-25108 GCF_023159225.1 Perognathus longimembris pacificus | reverse complement strand
AGAAGAACGTGAGTTTGAACACACCATCATGTTTGACTGGCTAGAGATTACTGGACAGGAATTCATTATTAATCGTTTATTTTTTTTTTTTACACCACCTCTTCTTTTTGGTCGAGAAAACATCATCACATTATGTGGGGAGACAATGACACCCCAATAAATCCAGTGCCGCACTGAACACTGGATGCAGAGCCGACTTCTGGGGAAGTGCGGCCTGCGTGCGCTCCGTGGGGAGATTCCCATAACCGAGATTCTCTCCCACAGTCTCCGCCGAGCCAAACCCCTTGGAACCTGACGGACCGCGGGGGGTCCCAGGGCTCAGACCTGATGACTATCAAACACCTCCTCAGCGTCCCCCAAGAACCGCGTGCTGCCCATCGAGGGCATGTGGAAAGACCTCTTGTAAACCCTCCAGGACACACGCACGTGCGCGCACACACACACACAGCCCCGTGTCTCCTTCCAGAATCTTTGTGACAATCTGGGTCCAGCTAAGGCCAGGGTGAGCCAGGATGGGAAGGGAACGGAACGGCGACTGCCAGGGAATAAGGGGGGGTGGGGGGAAGCACAAGAGTCTCATGGACTTTCCTGCCCGGACTGGCTTTGAACCGGGATCCTCAGCGCCTCAGCCTCCTGAGTAGCTGGGATGACGGGCAGGAGCCACAAAGCCTGGCCCGAGGCATTTTTCTTTTTAGCAGAATGTCTCAGTGTGAGCCCTAGGCAGATCCCCTCAGCTTTTAGGGTACGTTGGGGCCAGTCCCGCAACGCCACTCGAGACGTGGCCGGTGTCTCCCGCTTCCGTCTCCCGGCCTCCTTCCCCAGGCCTTTGCTCCATGTTTTTCCAAATCCTTACTCACAATCATGCCTCAGTGCCTTGACATGCGTGCTCAATGGTCCTCCCCCCCCAACACCCCCGGCTCCCTCCACCCCAGCTTCTCCAAATCCCAAGTTAAGCGTCACCCTGGCTCAGAGGAAATTTCCCATGCTCCATTCTGCCCCAGTCTGCCTCTGACCCCCTCCCCCCCCCCCCAAAACCCCTGGCCTGATAGCCACCATGTACAGGGAGCTCAGGAAACCAATCCCACCCCCATCTAATAAGCCAATCACTAAATGGGCAAGGGAGCTAAGGAGAGATTTCTCAGAAGAAGAAGTAAATACAAATGGCACAAAGAAACACATGAGGAAATGTTCACCATCCCTGGCCTTTAGAAAGGAAATGCAGATCAAAACAGCGCTGCGATTCCATCTCACCTCAGTTGGAGTTGGCCAATATTCTGAATTCAGACAGCAACAAACGCTGGTGGGAATGTAAACTAGGACAACCACTCTGGAAAGCAGTCTGGAAGTTCCTCAAAAAACTCTCAACATAGACCTTCCCTACGACCCAGCCATACCGCTCCTAGGCATCTACTCTGAGCAACAGGGTCCAGGATACGACAAGGACAACTGCACCTCCATGTTCATCGCTGCACTGTTCACAACAGCCAAGAAATGGAAGCAAGCCAGATGCCCCACTACAGACGAATGGATCCCCCAAAAAATGTGGTGCCTGCCACAATGGAATTCTACGCAGCCATTGGAAAGGATACATGAATGGCTTTCGCGGGGAAATGGACAGGACTAGAACAAATAATGTGGAGCGAGACAAGCCAAGAACAGAGAGACAAACGGCGCATGGTCCTCCCCGATAGGCGGGTGTTAGAATCAAATTGCAAAGAGATAATGACAAAGCAAACAGGACCCGAGATACCAATGCACAGCGAGACCAAAAACAAAAAGGACAGCCTTGGGAGAAAGGCACCAAAAGGGAAGACCCAGGCACTACTTCATAGGTACCTAAAATAACATACAGACTGCAAAGAACCCCAAAGATAAGGAAACAAAGGGCCTCTTCTTAATGAGTCTTATGGTATTTCCAGGCCCCTTTATTCTTGACCTCATCGACGGTGTATCCATGTGCACATCTGGGGGAAGCTGGGAGAACGGTGCAGAATGAGCGCAAAGTGGGTGAAAAAATACAGCCCAGGGGCCCATCCGCTGCACTGGACATTGATGAAAGTGAACCAAGCAAATCAAGGCAGGAGGGATGGAGGCACAGGAGGCTCAGCCCGGGCGGGCGGGAGGGAAGACGGGATGGGACCTGAGAGTCTGGTCCCTGGGCCCCAGAAATGATCTTTCCCAGTTGGGAGGCCTCCCTCCAGCTGCTCTGCGGCCCTGGACCACCTCCGAACCAGAGAGGCCCTCGCTGAGAGTCAGGAACAACCAGCACCCCACTCCAACTCTGGTCCCTGGGCCCTTCTAGCCACGGAGAAACTGAGTCACCGATCACAAGCAAATGGACACCCGTGACCCCTGGCTACGGACCGAACATCAGGAGTCTCCAGGCCACCTCCATTTCTCGGCCAAGTAAAACCTGCCGTCGGTCTGTCCAGCAAGACATCCCCAAAGCCTTTGGTGCCTCTATTCGGACTCTGGACCATCGCCCACGTTGGCCCTGGCTCAGAACAAAGCTGAAACGGCCCAACAGTGATTCCCAACACCCCTTCCATCATGAGGCACCGCGTTCTGGAACATGTGGGTAGATTCGCCCTCGCTCCTCTGTGCCCTATACTTGGGGGACTTCGAGACTTGACCATCACCCCCAGACTCCACCCATGTGACACAAGTCAGCAGGGAGGCTCGGAAAGGGGCAGAGGTCGCCAGGCCCTGGTGGCTCACGCCTGTCACCCTAGCTACTCAGGAGGCTGCAGTCTGAGGATCTTGGTTCAAAGCCAGCCTGGGCAAGGAAAATCGAGGAGACACTTATCACCAATGAACCAGCAAAAAAGAAAAAGAAAAAATGGATTATGGAGCTGGGGCTCAAGTGGTGGAGCATGAGCCATGGTTGACAAAAGTTCAGGACTAGCACCCAGGATGGGCACAAAAAGAAGGAAAGAAGGGAAGAGAGAGAGACAGGGAGGGGAGGGAGGAAGGGAGGGAGGGAGGGAGGGAGGGAAGGAGGGAGGGAGGGAGGGAGGGAGGGAGGGAGGGAGGGAAGGGAGGAGGGGAGGGAGGGAGGGAAGGAGGAGGGAGGGAGGGAGGGAGGGAGGGAGGGAGGGAGGGAGGGGAGAGAGGAAACAGGAAGGAGAAGGGCAGTCTCGGGTTGCACAGGAAGTGCTCTGGGTGGAGGTTTCCGGGGAGGGGCCAGGGGTCTTTCTGACTATCAGATCCCTGTCATTTCCATTTCACTGGGTGAAAAATTCCACAAGAATTCTGTTACCTCACGATGGGTTAAAAAAAACAATCCGATCTTGCCAAGATCAGATTCCAAGAAGCAATAAAGAATATTAAGTTAGCTTTCATTGCAAATGAGGGCGTTGGTTAGCTCTGAAGTCAGAAACAGCCGGGAGGGCCCCCCCCCATGACCGCGCCGGCCTTCCTCCCACCCGCGAGCCGCTCCCCAACCCTTCGCGCCACGCGGCCCAGGCCACAGCAAAGCCCATGACGCGCTGTCCCGCGGAAGAAGGGGAGGGCGGATGCAAACGTCGCATCGGATCTGCAGACACCGCACACGGAACGTGGCGCCGATCCGCCACGGCAGCGGGCTCCCTTGGTAGGGTGTCATCCAGCGAGCGAAAGCGTTAGGTACTGAGTTCAAGTCCGGATCTCAGAGAAGAAGGAGAGGAGGAGGAGGAGGAAGAGGAGGCAGGAGGAGGGGAGGAGGAGGAGGAGGAAGAAGAGGAGGGGGGAGGAGGAAGAGGAACAAGAGAAGGAGGAGGAAGAGGAGGAGGAAGAAGAAGAGGTGAAAGAGAAGAAGAAAGAGGAGAAGGGTAGAGGAGGACGTAGAGGAGGAAGAGGAGCCAGGAGGAGGAGGAGGAAGAGGAGGAGGAGGGAGGAGGAGGAAGAGAAGTCAGGAGGAGGAGGAGGAAGAGGAGGAAGAGGGAGGAGGAGGAAGAGGAACAAGAGAAGGAGGAGGAAGAGGAGGAGGAAGAAGAAGAGGAGAAAGAAGAAGAAAGAGGAGAAGGGTAGAGGAGGACGTAGAGGAGGAAGAGGGGGAGGAGGAGGAGAGGAGGAGGAGGAGGTAGAGGAAGAAGAGGGGGAGGAGGAGGAGGAGAGGAGGAGGGAAGAGGAAGATGAGGAGGAGTAGGAGGAGGAAGGGGAGGAGGAAGAGGAGGGAGGAGGAAGAACCAAGAGAAGGAGGAGGAAGAGGAGGAGGAAGAAGAGGAGAAAGAGAAGAAGAAAGAGAAGGGTTAGAGGAGGAGGAGGAGGAAGAGGAGGAGGAGTAGAGAATGATACCTGCTCCAGGGGATAATTGGGCATGAATTTACAGACAACACCCAAGGCCTGGGTGCTTGCTGTCCCTGAGTTTTGTGCTCCAGGCCGGGTGCTCTACACTTGAGTCACAGCTCCACTCTGAAGCTTTTTTTTTTTTTTTTGCTGGTTCACTGGAGATGAGAGTCTCACGGACTTTCCCGCCCAGGCTGGCTTTGAACCGTGACCCTCAGATCTCAGCCTCCCTCCGGAGCAGCTGGGGGTGACAGGCGGTGAGCACCGGGGCTCTACTTCCGCTGTGGCTTTTAAGGAGCTCCAGAGCCTGCTCATGGCTGAGTGGTCTTTGCGGTTTCCTGGGGAAGTTCCTCTCTTTGTCCCACCACCACGCAAAGACTTGAGAGGAGGGGAGACGGGTGGAGAGGATGCGGGCGCGGGCTTGTGCTGTCAGATGTTGGGGTGCTTAGGGAAGAGGAGAGGCTCAATGGCAGTCCACACAACGGAAGGGGAGCACAAGAGGTTGGACGTGACCCCCAAAATATGACACAACCAAGAGCAGAGGAAGGAGGGCTGGGGATATAGCCTAGTGGCAAGAGTGCCTGCCTCGGATACACGAGGCCCTAGGTTCGATTCCCAGCACCACATATACAGAAAACGGCCAGAAGCGGCGCTGTGGCTCAAGTGGCAGAGTGCTAGCCTTGAGCGGGAGAAGCCAGGGACAGTGCTCAGGCCCTGAGTCCAAGGCCCAGGACCGGCCAAAAAAAAAGAGCAGAGGAAGGAGACGAAGCCAGGAGCCCTAAGCTCACTGATCTTCTAAGCCACGCTTTTAAAATAAATAAATAACAGGTTTGAAAACAGGCATACTGACCCCTGCTCCCCCCCCCCAAAATAAAACCACCAGAAAGCAGCTAGAACTGCCACGGGGCGGGGGGGAGGATAAAATAAAATAAAATACATCCCATGACTGACAAGCTCAGATTCAAAGCTAATCTCGAATCTGGGAATTTAAAAAAAAAAAAGACATTCATCCCATGAAAGTAAGCACCCCAATTTTAAGTTGACGATATCAAAACTACACCAAAGGACTCTCGTCCGCTTTCTTGTTGATCGGGATGCTAGAAAAACACAGATTTTTTTTTTCTTTTAGTAGGAAGATTTTTTTTTTTTCCCCCGTCCTCTGATAAAATTAGGTCACCTCACCAGGCTTTTTGGGGGCATGCCTGGGTAGATTATGCCAAATAAAGACATCACAGTGGCAACCTGGCATCTCTCCATGACAGAATTCAGGTCCCCCAGAAACCGGGCCAAGGGAGGAGGTGACACCGCCGTCACGGGCCCCCAACTTTGGCGCAGCACCCCAGTTCTGCCTTCCGCCCCCCCCGGGGGAGTGGGGGGGGTGCGTTCCAACAAGACAGGTGTGTGGATTCTTCCGCGCCTCAGTTCCCTGCCCCGGGGGAGGGGGGGGGCGGGGAAAGGGGAATAGTACGAGCTCAGGAAGATCTAAGCCTGCCTCCTCCCTATCCGCTCCAGGCTGGTGCTCCCCTGCTTGAGCCACGCCTCCTTTCTGATTTTTGCCGGGACGTGGAGATCAAGTCCGGTTGGATTTGCCTTCCCCGTGCTGGCTTCGAGTCGTGAGCCTTAGGTTTCGGTCACCCGAACAGCTGGGATGACAGGCATGAGCCACTGGTGCAGCTTGTGTATGCATTTTAGATTCTGCACAACAACATGGGGGAAGGCCAAGAAAGAGAGAACGCATTCAAAGAATGGCTCTTCAGTTCCTTCCCTAAATTCTTAAGGATAATTGATTCATAAATGACTGGGGGCTGGGGATATGGCCTAGTGGCAAGAGTGCTCGCCTCCCATACATGAAGCCCTGGGTTCGATTCCCCAGCACCACATATATAGAAAATGGCCAGAAGTGGCGCTGTGGCTCAAGTGGCAGAGTGCTAGCCTGAGCAAAAAGAAGCCAGGGACAGTGCTCAGGCCCTGAGTCCAAGGCCAGGACTGGCAAAAAAAAAAAAAAAATACCCATTACAATGTTGGGATGTGTATATATATATGAATCGTAGTTCTGAAAGGATGGCTTTCGTCCTTCTCCCTAACACTCGGCCTTGAGAGCCGGCTTGCTTTCCCCAGATGACCGTCGGCTCCGCTAAGTTATTCCGATTTATTCCCCTGCTTTAGCCTCTCCCTTGCTTCCAACGGAATAAAGACACTGAAGTCCGCCCGATAGATGGCAGATCTACCGCACCCTGATGTCCGCTCTGAGAAATCGTCCCCAGAGGGGCCTGGGTCTCCTTCACTCTCCACGCAGATTTCTGGAACGATCTATCCTCACATCGGACCAAACCTTCCCACCACGCGCGGAGAAGTCTCAACGCGTCCCCTCCAACCTTCTGAGTCCCCCACGTCGGCCCCCGGCCCCCCGGTACGCAGTGACCCGTGAGTCCAGCCGGTGGGCTTATAGCTCAGGAGTCTCAATATATAACCCAAAGCACACGAGGCCAGCGCCGGGGGCTCACGCCTGCCAGACCGGCTACTCGGGAGGCTGAGATCTGAGGGTCACGGTTCAAAGCCAGCCCCGGGCAGGGAAATCTGTGAGACTCTCATCTCCAACAAACCCCTGGAAAGCCAGAAGTGGAGCTGTGGCTCAAGTGGTGGAGCCCAGGCCCTGAGTTCAAGCCCCAAGATCAGCATGCACGCGCATGCGTGTGCACACACACACACACACACAGTTACTCTCATTCACTGTCAATACTCATTGGACTTGAACAGCCTGAAGTCTGCCCGGCTGAGTCGAATCCCCCGTCTCTGCAGGGCTGGGAGAGCACAGAGGCGGCGGAACTCAAGGCCCTGGCGGCCGGCCCCGGCCCGCACGTGGGCCCGCACGTCGGGAGCTGGACTCCCTCGCCGGGGGTTGTGGCCACACACCCGACTTGTCACTGGGGTTGGGATGACACGCTGTGTGGCGGGCGAGGGACCCGGAAGCCAGGCGGGTCCTTGACAGACGGCACGACGCAAGCCGACAGCAGTGCGAACCCCACCGCGGAGGCCCACGCTTGACCCAAAGGCAGGGAACACTCATCCGTGCAGATGTGTTCACGCGGGGCGCGGAGGGGGGAGCCCCGGGCCATGGGCCATTCTGTGGGCGCACAAGACATCGCACGGCAGGGGTGCGATCGCGGGGCGGGGCGCGAGGGCCCCCCCCCGTGTCTGTGACGAGGTCCACGCCATCACGGTGAAGAGGAGGATGGGCGCCCCCATTCTCCTCTGCCCTGACGGTGACACCCCGAGATAGCTGGTCAGGGAACCCGAGGTGCACCCCCTACCGCATGATCCTCACCCTTGGGAGGGGCTCCCTGAACCCTGAGCTTTCCGGGGGAGGAGGGGGGGCCAACAGGCACGGGCACCCCCTTTAGCTCCCCGGGGTGCGCCGGCGTCAACAAGGGGAGGGAAATTTTCCAGGCTGCGAAGGCGATGGAGGGAGGTTTCGGGGAGCTGGTTGAGAGTCCGCGCACGGATGACCCGGTGAGTCTTTTAATGTGGACCGGCACGACCCGTGGTCACGGTCCAGAGGGGACAGGCTCGCACCCCAATCCATTAGCTCCCCTCCCTGGCTCCCCCGGAGCCAGAGATCCCAAGAGGAAGGCTGCTTTAAAGGGCAGGATGAGAAGCGGGCAGGGCCGAGCCCCGTGTTAGGGGGTGATGTGCTTAGGGCAGAAGCGGGGTGCAGAGCCAGGGCAGGGAAGGGAAGAAGGCACAAGGTGGGGGGAGACCGCCCAGCCAAGGGGCCGGGGGGCTCCACCTCTTCCTCCACAACGCACACACTCGATCGCAGAACGCACCGTCCAGGCCTGCCGGGTGGACGTCACCCCCCCCCCCCCAAATCCTGCAGTGACACCCCAAAGCCAGCGCCACCCCCGGGCCCTTCCCCAGCCGGTCAGCAGGGTGAGCTCCGAGATCAGCAGCCCCCTCGAGGACCCAGCTCCGTGGGGGCCTGCAGATGGGACCCGGCCAAGGGCCCAGTGGGACCCCATTAGCAGATGGAGCCGGGCGAGTCTCGCCTTTGGAGAAGGCTGATGGCCTCTTCTTCATCCCACTTGGCTTTTCCCCTGCCGTCTTAAGAAGGTTCCTAACTCGTGGGTGGGCGCAGCGACTCGGGAAGCTGAGATCTGAGAACTGGGGTTCCAAGCCAGCCGGAGCAAGAAAGTCCACGGGACACTTCTCTCCCATGAACCACCAAAAGAGCTGAAAGGGGAGCTGGGTGGCTCGAGTGGAAGAGAGGGAGGTAGGGAGGGAGGGAGGGAAAAAGAAGGAAGGGAGGAAGAAAGGAACCACAGAGCTAGCATCAAGAGCCAGGCACCAGTGGCTCACACCTGTCATCCTAGTTACTCAAGAGGTGGAGATCTGAGGATCGCTGTTCAAAGCCAGCCTGGGCAGAAAAGTGCCCATGAAACTCTCATCTCAATGAACCACCAGAAAACCGGAAGTGGCGCTGTGACTCAAGTGGTAGAGCAACCAGCCTTGAACACAAGAGCTCAGGGACAGCGCCAGGCCCTGAGTTCAAAACTCATAAAGAACAAGAAATAAAGAAAAAAAAAAAGAACTGGCATCAAAGCAAGATATAAGAGTTATACAAAATATCAAATATGGAGACGTGCTAGAAACTTAATTCTTTCAACACAAGGCATCTGATTTTTCCTTCCGAAAGGTTAAGAAATCACTGAAGAGAGCTGTGATCTGGGTTGCATTTTACACCTCAAGGAAGCCCCAGTGGCAGAGCTGGCATTTTTTTTTCTTCCCTGTAAAGTGGCGGATAGTAAATGTTTTACACTTTGTGGGCCACGTGGTTGGTGGTTCTGTGGCAGCAACTCAGTTGTGTCTCTGTCGAGCAAGAACCGCCAAAGACAACGTGAAAACAAATGAATGTCATCTGTATCATAAAACTGTATGTATAAAAATCCAACAGCCCGCCGGTGGCTCATGCCTGTCATCCTAGCGACTCAGGAGGCTGAGACTTGAGGATCGAGGTTCAAACCCAGCCGAGCAGGGAAGTCCATGAGACTCTTATCTCTAATCATGCACCAAGAGAGACAGAAGTGGAGCTGTGGCTCAAATGGTAGGGCACTAGCCTTGAGCAAAAAAAAGCTCAAGGACAACACCCAGGCTCTGAGTTCAAGCCCCAGGACCAGTGCGCGCGTGCGCTCTCTCTCTCTCTCTCTCTCTCTCTCTCTCTCTCTCTCTCTCTCACACACACACACACACACACACACACACACACACACACATGGCAAACCAGATTTGCCTACAACTTATAGCTGGTAAGCCTACATCAGCATGTGGAAGAAACTGCACCCCACTAGAGTTTATACCATGGAAGGAGAATAAGACGGGAAAATTAACGATAAAACTCCTAGAAGAGCGGACCTGGTGGCTCACGCCTGTCATCCCAGCGATTCAGGAGGCTGAGATCTGAGGATCAAGGTTCAAGCCAGCCTAGGCAGGAAAGCCAGTGAGCCTCTTCCCTACAATAAACTACACAGAAAAGTCAGAAGTGTCACTGTGGCTTCAAGTGGTAGAGAGCCGGCCTTGAGCCAAATTAGCTCAGGGACAGCGCCTAAGCCCTGAGTTCAAGCCCCAGGATCATCAGGGGAAAAAAAAAAAATTCTGGTAGAAAATAAAATGTCAGTAATAATTAATTGAGTCCCTGGCTGCATCCAAAAAAAAAAAAAAAGACAAGGCAAATGAAGAGAAGTAGGGATTTAAGTGACTCCATTTTGGCCACGTTGGAGCTCATCATCTTCACAGAACATAGTTACAGAAGTCAACGCAGACACCCAGAACGTTCTGCACTAAAATCAGATTACGTAACCAAAAAGAAAAAAAAAAAGAAATGTGTGGCAGGTAAGAAAGCATGTACTCTTAACATCTAAAACAGGACAGGATAAAAATACAAGGATAAACTTGTAAGGAAAGGAACTAGAACTTAGGGGGGGAACGACTGAAAGACTTGTGAAAGACAGGTTCAAAAGAAAATGACCCAGGAAGGGAGAGGAGAGGCTTTTGTGTGCTGGCGTAAAGTTGAAAGATGACAGAGAAAAGTAAGCACTTGGCTTTTATCCTCCTTTTCATGCCTTCCAACCAAGGAGGCTGATATGCACCCCGAAGAGGGCCCAGCAAAGATGGTCAAGATGAAACTGAGCCCCTATGTAGGAGAGGAACGGTAAGAAGGGAGTCCAGCACTAAACAGATCTTACCAGGCCAGGCACCAGTGGCTCACGCCCGTCATCCCAGCTACCCAGGAGGCTGAGAGCTGAGGATCGTGGTTCAAAGTCAGCCCAAGCAGGAAAGTCTAATGAGACTCTTATCTCCAATGAACCACTAAAAACAAACCCAAACTGGAAGTGGAGCTGGGGCTCAAGCGGTCCAACACTAGCCTTGAGCAAAAATAAATAAGCTCAGGGACAGTGCCCAGGCTCTGAGTTCAAGTCCCCAGGACACAACCCTTGAGCGATCGGATCTGTACCCAAAATAGACCTGGGCAAAACCCATCACAGATGGGGAAGCACCTCGGAAAGGGAATGTGTGGTTCAGGATTGAGAACCCTTCCTTGAGAACTGAATATCCATCAAAACTTAAATGCGCTTGTCAGGAAAAGCAACGCCAGCCATCTCCAGCTTCAAGAGCAGACAGAGAGTTCTGGGAATGAGGAAAGTCATACTCTCAATGGGTCTCTGTGGGACAGCTCCCCCCCAAGAAAAGCCCCAGAAAAAGATGCTTGATTCTGGGCACGTGAACACAGAAGTGATTCAGACGTCGCTGGATAGAGTGGGGATTTTTTTTGAAAAGAAGAGACTAAAATAATGTAGCACTCAAGGCGTAATCTAGTGGTAGAGTGCTTGCCTAGTCTCTGGGGAAAAAATAAAAATGAAACGTACATAAGAATATTCCAGAACTAAGAAGTGCCATCGCTGATTTTTTTTTTAAACCACTATATGAGCTTCCCACGGCAAACTGGAGATGACAGAGTCGGTGAACTTGCAGACAGATTAATAATATCATTGATCGATCCGTCAAGTTTATTCACCCTGGCTCTCTGCCTAGACAGAAGTTCCTGACTGCAGTAAAAAAAAAAAAAAAAAAAAAAAAAAAAAAATTAAAAAAAGAGAGAGTTTAAGCACAGCACAGAAATTTTAAAAAAGTGGGGTAAGAGATTAAGGAAAATGGAAGAGCTGCATAAATGTAATTAGAGCTCCAAAGACAGACAGTGATTGGAGCGTGGTGGGGGGAGGGGGAAATGAAGTAATGACAACTGAAAACTCAAATACAGTGGGAAAAAAAAACCCCCACAGACTTCAAGTTCCAAGAAGCTCGCAGGCCTCAAGAAATTTTAATATAAAAGAACGCACACCTAGTTACATCACAAGATGCTGAAATGAGAGGTTCTTTAAAGAGCCAGCCATCATTTGCCTTTCCCACAAGAGGGAGAAGGAAACTGATAGACGAACAAACAAACCAAAGTATTAAGTACCGGGGAAATAAAAGATAAAAAATGAATTCAAAATGAGAAGAAAATGGACCCGAATCTCAAAAGTGCTAGGGAGAAGCCAAAAGGAAAAGACTGTCGATCCAAAATTTACGAAAGAAACAAAATTCTTCAATAATGACAGTCAAAGACGGGCATTTTAAGGTTACAAGTAAAGGCGATTGTAAGACCAGCCTACAGGCTGAAGGAAAATAATATCAAATGAAAACTCGGACCTCCAAGTAGACATGCACAGTACAAAACAGACACATGAATGGCAAATGACTAAATATAAAAGGTTATGATTATTCTTCTCATGGTTTGCACACATAACACCATTTACAAAAGCCTAACGGACTGACAGCCTGAGAAGAGATTTCTTTCCAGCTGGTGGTTGGTAGCTCACGCCTGTCATCCCAGCTACTTAGGAAGCTGAGATCTGGGGATTATGGTTCAAAGCCAGCCCAGCTAGGAAAGTTCCATGAGACTCTAATCTCCCATTAACTTCCAGAAAACCAGAAGTAGAACTGTGGCTCAGAGTGGTAGAGCACTAGCCTTGAGCATAAAATTATGCTCGAGCATAGCGCTCAGGCCCTGAGTTCAAGCCCCAACCAAAAAAAAAAAATTACAGCATGCATAGAAGGAAATGTAGGCTAACAGCTAACAGCTGTGGGAAGGACAAATAGGTGATTAAATGAAATCATCGTGCAGATTATTATTATAAACAATTTAGTACACTTGTAAAGAGGGAAATACATAGTAACAAGGCAAGGGAATTAGAAAGTGGTGACCAGTGGAATTGGGAAGTGACCAATAGAAACAGGAAGTGATGGGTAGAAACAGGAAGTGACGGGTGGAAATGGGATCGGGCAACCGAGCACACACAATGCCATATATGAAGTGTGAAGTGATAAAACACCAACTCAAACAATCTTCCACAATTACGATCACACACTGGAAGCTACAGAGTAGCTAAGAAGATAAGCGGAGACATCGCGTCAACAAAACAGCATACACTAAATGATACTTTATTCACCTAAAAGAAGAAAGCAAAAACCCACACAGGGAGACTGCAGACATAACCACACCAGAGTGACACTGACAATGTAGCAATTAAAGTGCAGAGATGGTTACTGGTGGCTCACGCCTGTCATCCCAGCTATTGGGGAGGCTGAGCTCTGAGGATCCCGGTTCAAAGCCAGCCTGGGCAGGAAAGTCTGTGGGACGCTTATCCGCAATGAACCACCAGAAAACCGGAAGTGGTGCTGTGGCTCAAAGTGGTAGAGCGCCAGCCTTGAGCAAAAGAGCTCAGGGACGGCACCCAGAACCTGGGTCCAAACCTCAGGACTTAATTAAAAATAAAAAAAGATCAAGCGGCGAGACGGTGATAAAAACGGACACGCATTTCACGGAGCAAAAACCAAGCTGCACTCCAGAGTTTCCCTGGCGTAATCCCATACATATAAAATTCTAGAACAGACTATCATCTTGAGGGGCCAGTGGAGGTGGATTGGCTGCCCAGAGGGTTGAGTCAGACAGGGAAACAGGGCACAGGGGAACTTCCTGAGCAGACAGAAACGTTCCATCGCGGTGCGTGCGGTGGGGACGCAATTATGTACATCTGCGGATGACCTGTGCGTGAAAGGAACGCTGAGTTGTAGGACGTGGCCCTTGTGCGCTTGGACTTTTCTCCTCTTGCTAGCACTGGGGTTTGAACTCAGGGCCTGGTCAAGGCTGGGCTGGCGTTGATCTGCTGAGCCACGCCGCAGCCCTGGTTATTTAGGAGAGCGGCTCTGGCGTGTGGCAGCCACCTGGAGTCTGATCGACCTATTTTTCACTCCCCCATGATAGCTGGGTTGACAGCAACATCTGCCACCGAGATGGAGTCCTGAGGCGTTTCTGCCGAGGCTAGCCAAGACCACGGTCCTCGGGATTGCAGCCCCCGCACCGTGCAAACGGGAGGACAGATCGCAGGCCAACACAACACACCCAGTATGGGTGGGGGTGGTCTCGAACTCCAATCCTCCCAGCTCAGCCTCCCCAGGTAGATAGGATTATAGTTGTAAGCCACTGGTGCCTGGCTGCTTAAATAATTGTAAATAGAGGATAAGAGATTCAAATGAAATAGGAGCCTGCCTCACCGGATGTAGGCGGCGGTCCCGTGTGATCGAAACCTAGACTTCCAACGGCCACCTGGCGTTCTTATGTAATTATTCCTCAATCTGATGGGTCATCAATGGAGGTTAATGATCCCCAGGTCTGGTTTCCAAAGTTCTCTTGTAGGTCTGAGGAAGGCTGGGGGGGGCAGGGGAGACACACACACACACACACACACACACACACACACACACACACACTATGCTCCTGGCTCTTATTCCAGCCCCCTAGGTACTCAGAACACAAGCACAGAAAGGCCTGGGAGGTGAGCGAGAACATCCACAGACACCAGGAGACCCGCGTGGACCGTTCACCTCCACACACTCCCATCAGTCGGCGTGACCTCCAGTCCCTCCAGTGGTTCCCGTTCCCATGACGGATAAACCCCGGGCGGAGCACCGGGCTGGGGGCCCCTCCCGAACTCCCAACCCCATCTCGCCCCTGGAGGGAGAGGCTCGGCCCCTCCGGATGCGGTAGGCCTCAGACCACGCACGATTTGTGGAAGGACACAGCCAGATGCCCTCCTGTAAGGATCTCCTGGTGGCTTGCTTCCTGTTTGCCCTCTAACTCATCCCCTTCACACACACACACACACACACACACACACACACACACACACACGACAAAGATGAAGCTCCAAACTGCGAGAGTGACACAGCGGAAGGACAGGTGGATGGATGGATGGATGGATGGAAGCGGGATCAGAGGACTAAAGAGGAGATAATGGGGTCAGAGTGACGCCACAGGACGCGTGTGGACTGAGAATCAGAAAACATGGAAGCTCGGCAGAGCATGAAATGTGCTCCCGGGAGAGGTCTGGATGGCCGCTGTGGCTTAAGCCCATCGCACACCGGCCGTAGAGAAAGGAAAGGTCGTGGCCCGCTAGATGAGGGGAGACAGAAGCCAAGAGAGACTCGATTCCATTCTCCCACAATCACCCCACCTTCTTCCAGCACCGGGACAACGAAGCCACTCTCTTAAGTACCTTGAGCCTTGAAGAGCCTGTGTCACGATTCATCTTTCCTGGCCTGGCCACGGGCTCCTTTTCTACCTCTCTCTCTCTCTCTGAGAGCTGAGGATCGCGGTTCAAAGCCAGCCTGGACAGGAAAATCCGTGAGGCTCTTTATCTCCAATGAACCACCGGAAAACCGGAAGTAGAGCTGTGGCTCAGGTGGTAGAGCGCCAGCCTTGAATACACATGCTAGAGCAGCACCCAGGCCCAGAGTTCAAGTCTCATGACCAACCAAACCACAGAAAGAAAAGTTAAGAGTGGCCACCATAGTGACTGAGAAGGAAGCCACCCCAAATCCACGCATAAACCTGACCCACTGAGAAGTGGCCAGCCACACCTGGGTGGAGGGGAGAGCTCTCAGGGGTGAGCCTTTAATCCACTCTTCCACAAGCCTGTAACAAGGACGTTGGCCCAATCAGTCAGCCACACAAGTGACCACCACCATCCTACCTTCTCCACAGCTATCAAAGGCATTGCCCTCATGGGTGACCTGGGAAATGGACTAGACCTGCCCCCTGAGGTAGATCAAGAGGCCTCGGGAGAGTATTCTAGAACTTCGCAATGTCCATTGAATCTACTTTTTTTTGTGTGTGCCAGTCCTGAGGCTTGAACTCAGGACCTGGGCACCATCTCTGAGCTTTCTCCTTCAAGGCTAGCACTCTACCACTTGACCCACAGCTCCACATCCAGCTTTTCGGCAGTTCACTGGAGATAAGAATCTCACAGACTTTCCTGCACAGGCTGGCTTCGAACTGTGATCTGCAGGTCTTAGCCTCTCATGTAGCTGGATTACAGGTGTAAGCCACTGCACCTGACTTAAGATCTACTTCGTAATAAACACACCCTTTCCTTGTTTATCTCCCTGTAGTTAATTACTCATCTGGATCTAAGAAAACTTTTCCCAGGTCTCCCATGCATCAAACAGGACACACCTCATTTCTCTACACATTCAGGTCTGGAACCCAACTTCTACAACCAACCAGTATAATTGAATCTCATTTGTTCGTCATTTTTTTTTTTAAGGACTGGAGTATCTTGTCAAAACTAATGAGAACTCAAATCTTTGGGGAGTAATTATTCTATGGCTTCGCCGTACAAATACCATTTTAAACGATGGCACAGATGAATGATAAGTAAAAGTTGGTATTTTTTAAAGAGGCAAATTAATAATATCCTGATGGGGCTAAATTAGGTAATCATCTATTACACATATAATATATTCATATGTATGAATATATATATATATATATGAATCCTTAAGTAGGTTAACTGATTTCTTTCTCTTCATTTCACGCAGAGTAGAAAGGTCAGCTCCAAACTCATGTAAATCAAGGGAATCTAGAATGAATAGAAATGTATAACCCTGTATCTTGTCAAACAAAAGGGTATGTGTCTTCCACAAATATTTATCCCAGGCCTACTGAAAGAACAGCTCCACACACCTGCGGATAGCAGACACACACACACACACACACACATACACACCCTCTTGTCTCTTCCATTACCCCATCCCTACAGGAGACGCACGGAAGATGCTGACTGTGTTGAAATCTCACAGAACTTCTTGGCCCCGGCTGACTGTCGTGGAACCATGAACCTCAGGGCGTCAGCCTTGGGAGTAGCCGAGAGTCCCCGGGTGTCAGCGACCAGCAGGGGCCGGTCAGCAATCATTTCTCTTTCAGAGATTTCATGTTTCCACCCTCCACGTGGGGAAGTTCCCTTGGAGGGTGTCTCATTCCACCGGAACTGCTGGTTATGGCTGGGTCTAGAGAGACCCATGGCGTGGCTTAAGAACACACAGGCTCAGCGCAGGTTTCTGACTCTAAGACGGGAGTACTAAGGGACTGACGATGCGCTACGGCCGAGGGACTAGAGCTGCAAGGAGTCCACCAAAGCACACGTGCTTGAGTGACCAGCTCGGCACTGAGGGACAGTAAGGAGCGGGGCCCTCGCTTACGTGGCAAAGCTCTTCCTTGGCAAACACAGGGCTCTGAGTCCAAAGTAGTTAGGACTGCTAAAAATAAATACACGCAACGCTATTCTTAGACACCTATCGCTCGGTAAGCTGGGTTCAGAAACAGCCGATGGGGCCTTGATTAAAAGATGCCGGGCGCCGGCGGCTGCGGCCTGTCACCCTAGCAACTCGGGAGGCTGAGATCTGAGATGCTTTGCTCTCCACGCCTCCCCGAGCAGGGACAGGCTGCAAAGCTCGTCCTGGGATGGTGCCAGCCACACTGCTTTCCTCTCCTCTTTATCTCCCAGTGGGAGGGAGTCAACAGCTTGGCCCTGGCCAGCAGAAAACCTGTGAGCCCGGCTCTGCTAGACAAGCATGGCTTCGCCTGCCTGAGCCCCAACAGAGGCTGACCTGGGACTAAGGCAAAGTCTCCGTGGTCCTCCTCTGCCTCCTTGTCTACCCAGGGGTCTGTCCCGCCCTCCCCCTTTGCATTTTAAAAGCCTGGCAGTAAGAAGTGTGCCCTGAGCCGGATACTAGCCACGTTCACGCCTGTCATCCCAGAGACTCAGGAGCTCGCGATCTGAGGATCTGGGTTCGAAACCAGCCGGGGCAGGAACCTCCGTGAGACTCTTATCCTCAACGAGCCACAAAACGTTGGAAGTGGCGCTGTGGTTCAAATGGTAGAGCACAGGTCTTGAGCAAAAGAGTTCGGGGACAGTGCTCAGGCCCTGGGTTCAAGACCCATGACGGACAAAATCAATCCGTCAATAATTTTAAAAATCAAGAGACTCTTTTTCTAGTCAGAGATTTTCACCCAGTCTGAAGACCTTCTCACAGAATAAAGTCTAACACAACGCACCTTTTGGTCTCACCCTAAGTCCCTGCTGGGCCACGGCTCCAGCCACTTCTCCTGATTTTCTCTGAAGACGCAGCTGGCAGAGCCCGGGCACTTAGTGCCCTTCAAATGCCAGCTAAGTTGAAATATGTGAACACATTAGTGACGTAAAATGAAATTCCTACGAGCAACAGCACATTAGACTCTGCCCGTGGAGAAAAACCATCAGGACTGAGAGGCAGAGCTAAGGCAGAAATGGAAGTTGGGATTCTGAGCCGGGTGCCGGCCGCCCACATCCGTCATCCTAACTACTCGGGAGGCTGAGATCTGAGGAACCCAGTTCAAAGCCAGCCTGGGTAGAAAAGTCTGTGAGAGTCTTAGCTCCAATGCACCAGCAAAAAAAGCCAGAAGTGGAGTTGTGGTTCAAGTGGTAGAGAGCTAGCCTTGAGTAAAAAGCTGGGGGACAGCGCCCAGGCCCTGAGTGCGAGCCCCAGGACACACACACACACACTCAGTCTCACACACACACACACCACACACAGTGGCCTTGATCCACAGGGCATCTCGGGGTGCGGCTCACTTCGCGGCCTCAGCCCAAATCCTCTGCTCAGGACACGAGTGTCGTCATGACTCCACCGTGTGTGCAACGTACCAGGCCCGCCAACCCCGCTCCGGCTTCATTGGGGTGCTGTACATGTGCACCCCTAAGATGGTTCTTTCACTCTCCTCGGGGCCTCTCCACAAGAAAACGGTAGGTTTGACCCCAGAAAGCATGGCATTTACTTAGGCACCCGAAAGCCGGTGGACTTGCGCTCACGCCAGCCACGCGGGCACCAGATAGAGCCAGAGGGGGCCCGGGGTAGCAGGACCCCCCCCCCCACGGCAAGGAGGGGACGCCACCGGAGAGGGTGAACCCCAAGAGGAGAGCAGCTCAAACCAAGAGCCAGCCAGGAGGCCCCCGCCTCAGAGAACCACCCGAAAAGACTTCCCAGGGGGAAGTCCCCTGACCTGGAGAACGTTCCAGATAAGCAACTCCCTGACCGACACCTCCGGCCAAGATCTTTGAATCCATCACCCCCCATCCACGGAGCCCCCTGCTTCCTCACGCCTGCCATCCCAGCCCACCCAGGAGGCTGAGAGCTGAGGATCGCGGTTCAAAGGCAGCCCGGGCAGGAAAGTCCCCGAGACTCTTACCTCCAAGGAAACTACCAGAAAGCCAGAAGTGGCGCTGTGGCTCAAGTGGTAGGGCGCCGGCCTTGAGGGAAACAGCTCAGGACAGCGCCCAGGCCCTGAGTTCAAGCCCCACAATGGACAAAACAAAATGTCCCGTGTCTTCCACACCTTCTGAGACCAATATGGCAGAAACTTCTCTCTCTTTCCTTGTCCTTGGGTCCAGGGCTGTTCTATGTTTCTCAGGCCTCGTTCTACCCAACAAGGCATCCTGGTATCCCCAGCAGGAACATTCTCCTAACGACTGGAAGCTTCTGCCAGGATGGGCCGTGATCCTACTGATCGATCGATCACCTTTCCACACCATTCCACGCCGCCACCCACAATTGGGGACCTGCTCGGTCCACCAGGGACACGGGGTGACGTAGGAAACTGTAGACGGTGATCGTCAACCCCACTGGACACTGAGGGGCCACGGGGCCTGCGAGAGGCGGAAACAGCTGGAAGCCGATCGCCTTTCATGGGTAACAGGGCTCCGACGGGCTTGGGAGTAGGGAAGCCCGGAGGAGACAATCCCATCACATCCGAAGTTACTCGGAGCTTACTACGGGAACAAGGCCTGGGAATCTCCTTGTATGATTTGAAGGGAAATGCAAAAGACAGCCCCTCCAAATATATGTGTGTGTGTGTATACACACACATATATGTAGGTATACATACATGCATACATATATACATATACGCATACATGTATGTGTATATAGACATATATGTGCATATATGTATATGTGTGTATGTGTGTATGTATATACATATATATGGTCACAATTACTAAGAAATCCTGCAGCCTTTGACCACCGCAAGACTGATTTACACAAGCCAAGAGGATAAGACAGGGAGGGATGGTGGGTGAACAGGAAAAGTCAGCGCTTCCAAGGAGAGGGGTTGATGCCTTTGTCTCTGAGGAGGCCCTCGCAATGGCTTCCCGCCATGAGGGGAGAAATGGGTAATGGGTGTATTCACGTGTAAGGGGGGCAGACCATCAAGACTGGGTACCACACACTGGAGGAGGCGAGGAAGGACCCTCCCTGTCAGAAACCATGACAACAGAGTAGATAAATCCCCCGGGAGTGACTCCCGCCTGCTCGGCCAAGGGTCCATACCACCCAAGGCCCGCGCTGGGGTTGAGAACCAGGAAACTCTTTGGTGGTGGGGTCCAAAACCCACATAAATGATTGGTCTGGGGGGCAGGGGGGGCAGGGCTAACCCCGTGTGTCCCGTTCACCCAGCCCACAGTCAGGTCATGAAGAAACGGCAAGTGTGTGTGTGCAGGCTCAATCCCGCCTGTGACTCACACTTTGGCACGATTCTTTTATGTCTTTTTCTTGCCTTATTGCTTTGGCTGGGAATTCCAGAAGGGCGTTGGTGCTCTTGATTTTAGAGGAAACGGTTTGCGTTTCCGCCACTCAGCATGCTGCCGTGGGTCTGTCCTACACAGCCTTTGTGATTTAAAGATCGGGATGATATGTGCAGTTTGTTTCTTTGGTAGTACTGGGGGTTTGAACTCAGGGCCTTGTGGCTTGCAGCCCAAGCAGGCCTCCTGCCTCTGACCCACACTTTGGCACGATTCTCACAAAGCATTTCTCCCCTTGACCAAGCAAGTTTTCCGCCCAATATTGCTTTGGTAGAAACAGCTCAGCCACAAGCCAGAGCTCTACTCAATATCACCCTCTGTCCCTGTTGGAAGTTGTCAGGCCGGGCCACATGCAGAAGCAGAACAATGCTGAGCCAGACCAGAGAAGCAAACAACGAAATGTCTACCATGGGTCTCTAGAAACAGCATTTCCAGATGCAAAGGTTTCAAACGCGCCCCACCCCCACCCCCACCCCCGCCCCATAAATACTGCAAGAAGAGAGACCTTGAAGGGGCAAGGCTGGCTTGCCAGATTAAAATACGGCACCCTGGCTGGACTTGAAAGGGCGAGAGAACAATGAGTATTTTTAGTATAAGAACATACCTATTACAAGATGAGGAACAAGCTAATACTTTAACGCCGGTGGCTCCCGCCTGTCATCCCAGCTTCTCAGGAGGCTGAGAGCTGAGGATCGAAGTTCAAAGCCAGTTCAGCAAGAAAGTCTGTGAGCCTCTCACCTCCACTAAACTACCAAAAAGCCACAAGCGGAGCTATGGCTCCGGTGGTAGAGAGCTAGCCTTGCGCAGAAGAGCTCAGGGAAAGCGCCAGGCCCTGAATTCAATCCCCAGAACCAGCACGTGCACACACACACACACACACACACACACACACACACACACAGTCATTCCTAACAGTCTCTGCCGGGTAGACAGGCTAGAAACTAGAAAGCATTCCTTCCCAGGACAAATAGGAAGTCTGTTGGTTGAATAAGAAAACCCGATGTGGAAAAATACACAGGCTGAGTGCAAGGGTGGAGAGACCGCCTTGGCAAATGAACATGTCTTGTTAACGGCCACTGGAGCCAAAGGAGCCAGTCTGTTTGTAGAAATCCCACTGAACTCTAAAGCCAAGCAGATATAGATAATTCATGGATGGCAGAGCTGTGTAATTACCACCATTTGTCAAAACTCTACAAAGACTTCAAGCCACACAACTCCAAGTACAGCAAGCCTCTCCCATCCCCTCTCTTCTCTCTGTCTGTCTTCATATCTCTGGGCATCTCTCTCTGGCTCTATCTCTGCCTCTGCCTCCAGCCCTTCTGTCTCTCTCTCTCTCTCAACCTCTGTCTCTTCCTGCCTCTCTGCTCTTCCTCTATCTCTTCCTCACTTTCTCTGCTTAAGAGGAGAGACAGAGACTCGCTTTCTTTTGAAACCACAGCCCGGCCACCACACAATATAGCTGGTTAAGCTGCCTGCCTTCTGGGGAGGGGGGAATCCAGAGAAGAAAGAAGGTTCTAGCTAGACCTTATTGCAAATAAGTCAGAAAAGGAAAGGGAGTGGGAGGAAAGAAACTCGTTCCTTATCAACGAGCGTCCCTTAGCTTAGCTCTGTTACCTGCACAGGTGTTACACGGAATGTACTTAATATCCACAATAGATCAACAGATGTGCCAGTCATCAGTAAGAAAGTAAGACATCAGCCGGGCACCGGCCTCCCACCCGTCAGCCCAGCTACCCAGGAGGCCGAGCTCTGAGGCTCGCAGGGGGAAGCCGGCCCCGTAGGAAGGCTCTGATCTCCAAGGAACCACCAGAAAACCAGAAGTGGTGCCGCGGCTCAAGTGGCAGAGCGCCAGCCTTGAGCTGAAGAGCTCAGACAGCGCCCGGGCCCTGAGTTCAAGCCCCATGATCGGCACAAATGAAAATAATAATAATAATAATAATAATAATAATAATAATAAATGAAAGGAGTATAATGAGAATGGAGTCGCCTAACGGTAGCTCAGAACAGCCTGGACCCGGGGACCCAGTATTTGAGTTCCGGCTCCCTACCTAGGTATTTGCTTATTCCCTGGGCCTTTGTGTTCTCGGGGTCAGCTAATACTCCATGCCTGCAACTCCCAGATCCAGGCCTGATCTCTTCGGACCCCAATTCTGAGCCTCTCACCTCGAGACACACACACACACACACACACACACACACACACACACACACACTACGGACATGAAACCACCCGGCCACGCCGGCCATGCCAGCCCGGGGCGAGGGTGTGAGGTGAGCAAGAGAAGCCAACCGGCATGCCCGGCGCTGGGCGCTTCTCCCCACCCCCCCCCCCAGCTCCAGAGAAGGCTCCCTGTGAACCCCAAAAGCCAGAGCAGGCGCTGACGGCTCACGCCTGCCACCGTAGCTCCTCGGGAGGCCGAGATCGGAGGGCCACAGTTCGAAACCAGTCCAGCAAGGGAAGCTGAAGAGACTCTCCTCTCTTAAACTGGCAAAAGGCTGAGTGGGGGTGTGGCTCGAGTGGCCAGAGCACCAGCCTTCAGGGAAACATCCAAGCGACAGCACAAGGTCCTGAGTTCAAGCCTTAGTCCTGACACAAGAAGGAGGGAAAAGAAGGGACGGAGGGAGAAGGATAGAGAGAGGGAGGGAGGGAGGGGAGGGAGGGAGGGAGGGAGGGAGGGAGGGGAGGGAGAGAGGAAGGAAGGCAGGAAAAAAGGGCAGGAGAAAGGAAGGAGGAAGGAAGGAAGGAAGGAAGGAAGGAAAAAGGAAGAGAGGGAAGGAGGGAGGGAGGAAGGGAGGGAAGAAGGAGGAAGAAAGGGTGCCACTTTCAAGACCCCACCCACACTAAAGAGTTTCTTCACGCCCAGCACCCGTGGCTCACGCCTGTCATCCCGGCGACTCGGGAGGCTGAGGTCTGAGGATCCCAGTTCAAACCCAGCCCGGGCAG
This sequence comes from Perognathus longimembris pacificus, assembly GCF_023159225.1. Lineage (NCBI taxonomy): Eukaryota > Metazoa > Chordata > Mammalia > Rodentia > Heteromyidae > Perognathus > Perognathus longimembris. The sequence goes on along the minus strand of NW_025959948.1, from coordinate 1,849 downwards.
AAAGGATTTCCATGGCTTGTGAAGGAATGATTGCTCCTCCGTGGCCTCATACCCTCTTGCACACACGCACACACACGTGCATGCACACACACACAGACATGCACGCGCACACGCTCACCCAGGTGCGCAGAGCTGGCCGCCACACAGAGAGCAGCATGGAGCCGCTTGGCTCTGGCTTCCTCCTCCAGCTGCTTCCCGGGCTGCAGCCCAAGGGGCGCGGAGGAGCCAGGCAGGACTTGGGGGGCGGGGGAGGCGGGGGCAGGCGGGGGGACAGACGGGGGTGGGAGGACAAGAAGGGGGGTCCCCCCTCCCTCCCACCCCCGATTTCCAACAACAAAGGGACCGAAGAGCCGCAGTGCTGTGGCTCTCAGACTGCAGGGTCTCAAGACCCCGCGTGGCCAGTGAGTGACACCAGCAGCCACCGAGGGACGGACGGACAGACGGACCCCGGGAACAGCATCGTGGGAGCTCCCGGCGCCGATCACCAGGGCGGACACAGGCCACGGCAGGTTGGCCGGCCTCCACCCAGTGGCCGCAGACGCTCCCCGGGGGCCTGGCCCGGCTGCCGGGGTGTCAGGCCAGCTGTCGCTTTCCCATTCTCCCCACAGAGTGTGCCAGGATTGTGACGCGTGGCTACAGGACAAGCCTGGGGGCGGGGGGGGGGGAGCCTCAGAACCCCCCAGCCTCCACCTCTGCCCTCTGCCCTCTGCCCCACTGCAACCCTTCGATCTGAACATGCAGGTTCCAAAGCCAGCCCAGGGGGGACAAAGCAAAGTCCAGGAGACTCTTACCCTCCAATTACCCAGCAAAAAAAAGGCCAGAAGGAGAGCCGCGGCTTAAGCGGTAGAACACCAGCCATGGCTGGAAACAAAAAACCAAGCGAAAGCTCAACGCCCTGAGTTCAAGTCCCAGTACAGGCACAAACAGAAAAGAAGAAGGGAGAGGGGGAGGGAGGGAGGGGGGAGGGAGGGAAGGTTTTGGAAGGCTGCACACAGGTGTATTTCTCTGGGATGAAGACTCAGAATGCTCATTTTTCAAGTCAGTTAATCAAGTGTGTGTCTCAGTAGTCAGGGCGGAAGGAAGGGGTGACCGGGAAGAACTGAGAGAGGCCATCCACAGATCTATCTCCTGCAGCCTGATGAGCTGACCTGCCCTACAGGGTCACACGTACAACAGGACTCGCTCTCTAGAACGTCAATGGTTGTTGTTTTTGTTTTGTATGGGTCCCGGGACTTGAACTCAGGGCCCGGGCACTGTCCCTGACCTTTGTTCACTCAAGGCTGGTGCTCTACCTCTTGAGCCACAGCTCCACTTCCAGCTTTTTGATGGTTCACTGGAGATTAAGAGGCTCACAGATGTTCCTGCCTGTGCTGGCTTTGAACTATGATCCTCAGATCTCAGCCTTCTAGGTAGCTGGGATGACAGGCGTGAGCCGCCCACCGGTGCCTGGCTTAGAAAGCCACAGTGAGGCCTACAATGCCCTGGTATCTTCAAGGTATCAAGAACTATCTGCTTCGATATTTTTCCAATAGTTGTGCTTGCCACTTGGTGATTCCCATACAACATCTCTTCTTCTTGGCTTGCACTCAGCGCCTGGGCACTGTCTCTGAGCTTCTTTTGTTCAAGGCTAGCCACTCTACCACTTGAGCCACAGCGCCACTTCTGACTTTTTCTATATATGTGGTGCTGAAGAATCGAACCCAGGGCTTCATGTGTATGAGGCGAGCACTCTACCACTAGGCCATATTCCCAGCCCGCAGCATTTCTTCTTAAACAGGTCATAGATAATCATCAGCCCTCAGCCATCTTCCAAGCCTGGGTGATACTCACACCAGGCAAGCATTAGCCC
>NW_025959947.1:0-27519 GCF_023159225.1 Perognathus longimembris pacificus | reverse complement strand
GTTGAGTCCCTGTTGGCCGAGGCCAGTGAGGTCACAGAGGTGAATAGATACCTGTACATAACTTCCGCTCTCAGCCAGGCGTCTCCACCTGCCCTGCTCCTGGAGTACCTTCCCAACCTCAAAACCGTCTCTTTCCTCATCCAAGCTCACATCCATTATCAGGTCTGGGTGCACGGTTCCGGTAGTGAGGGGGTTCCAATCTGGGGTTCAGTCTACTTCTGGGGCTTATTATCTGAGCCTTTGGGGCAAGTTTCTTGCGCTCTCTGAGACGCACTTTTTCTGTACAGTAGAGTGTCTGGAAGGATTGGATGAGATCATTTTTGTAAGGGAGTAGAGCAGGTCCCAGCCTGTGGCAGGAGCTCGGGCAAGAGGTAGTAATGTCATACTGGAGACCCTTGGCATCTGGGTCTGTGGTTCCGAGGAGCTGACCATGGAGGAAAGACTTCACGCGCTCAGGGTAGACGGACTTCAGTGCTGCACAAGCCACCCAAATTCTGTTCCAATACATGTCGCCTTTCAACAAACCTAACGTTTTCACCGTCCCGTTTGATTTAAGCACATGTGCTTTTGCCTTCCTTCGTGGGTGCTGTCTGCTCTGGGTGAAGCACGTTTTCCACACTTGAGAGCAGGGAAACACAGAGCACACCTCACACACGATGACTGAGCGCAGCTTAGGACAGCCTGGAACCGGCAGGTTCTCTGCATCAACTGAGCTGCGTGGGGTGTGCGGGAACTTACAATGTCTGTTTTTGAAGTTTACTTTGGTTTTTAGTTGGTGACACTGGGTCAAAATCCTATGTCACGAATCTTGGAATAAGGCGGGCTTGCGGAGCTGGAGCTATGAAGGTGATCTGTGTGGCGTGGTGTGGCGTGGCGTGGTGTGGCATGTGTGCCTCGTGTCCCGCGGGACTCACACGTTATTGAATTGCTGTTCCTTGCACAGTTGTAGAGGATTGCTTGACATCGTTAGGTAAAGAGTCTTCCTTGAGGCTAGATACATGTATTTTGCTTTGTAAATATATACTTTGCAGGGCCCTGGTGGCTCGTGTCTGTAATTCTAGCTGCTAAGGAGGCTGAGAGCTGGAAGATCGGGGTTTGGAAGCCAGCCCTGAGCAGAAGAGTCTGAGACAGTCCATCTCCAAAACAACTAGCAGAAAACACGACAGAAGCAGGGCGCCAGGGGCTCATGCCTGTAATCCTAGCTACTCGGGGGACTGAGCGGTCTGAGCCAGCCCAGGAAGAAAAGCAGGTGGGACTTAGCACCAAAAAAATATTCAGAAAAAGCTGGAAGTAGCACTGTGGCTCAAGTAGTAACTGAGCACTAGCCTTGAGCACAAAGAGGCTCAGGGACAGTATCCAGACCCTGAATTCAAGCCCCAGGACTGGCAAAAAAGAAAACACCCCAAAACCAAGAAGCAAGGCGCGTGGCTCAGGTGAGAGTACCAGCCCAGAGAGCAAGCAGGCTGAGTCGCTTCAAGCCTTTGTTCAAACTCCAGTGACTAAGATGATAAAATGGACAGGTTTTGTGATCAAGAGTGTCTTACCATCCAGCTGTGTGCGCGTGTATACATACACGTGCACACGTTCGTGCGTGCGCGCGCACACACACGCCCCTAATGTATTCCTCAGTACATCTGTTTGGAAAACCCGTGTGGTGGTTGTGAGACCCAGGAAGAGGCTGGGAGTCGCCCAGTGGCTGGGTCTCCGTGGCAGCCGTGGCCTCTTGAGAGCGGGACCCTGGCTGACGGCCAGGCGCTTCGCGGTGTGTCTGCGGGTTCTGATTCCGAACGAATCCGTCAGACGAGAGGCAGTAAAAGCTGATAGGCAGTGGGAGGCTGGAGGCCTCCCCTGGCCCCAGGACCTCATGTACCCTAGCGTCTTCCCTTTCGGCAACCCACCGACGTCATTCTTTGTAAATCCACCTCTCAGAAACCAGCACGTTGACCTCCTGGCCCCAGCTCAGTTCGAACACGGTGGAGATGAACACCTGCCTCATGGACCTTTCCCCAGACGCCGAGAGGGCCTTCATCTTCCTGAGAGGCCCACCTCAGTCCTGATGGCGTGCAGATTTATGCCCCCCCCCCCAGGGCGTCCCTTGGCGGCATCTGTGTGAATCGAGAGCTCAGTTCCCTCTATTCTCCGTGCCTGGCTCCTCCATCAGAACGCAGGCGTCCAGCTGGCCGAGGAGCTGATCAGGCCCGTGGAGAGGTATTGAAAATGGCCGCCGTGGATACGGTCTGCTCACCTGCATGGTTCCAAAGCGCAAGGTGGTGCGTGCGGACAAACAGACCTGGGCCCTGCCCGACCTGGGCCCTGCCCGGCTCAGCGTGCTGGGTCCCGGGCCTGCGAGTTACCCTTTTGTTGCCTGGGGTCTGAGGACATGCCACAGGTTCCCTGGGGATGATTCTCCCTGGCACCACACCGTGCTTGCTCTCCACAGCGGCCCGAGGGGTGGCTGTCTGCGGGGCTGTGACCTGAGACCTGCCCCTGTCCCGGTGCCGCCAGCCACGGGGCTGAGTTAACGCTCCTGGTGACTTATCAGAGAGGCCGTTCTTTCCCACATTCTTAACCTCAACTCTTAAAAAAAAAAAAAGCCACCCAAAATTCTAAACTCCAAGGCCCCCTTTCTGTCTTAATTTAAATTTATTTCAATTTTATAGGATATCACATCTTACTAGATGGCTTTGGGCTGAAAGCAGAATATTTGTGTTTTACTACTATCCGCACACCACTAGTGATTCGAACTTAGCCAGGTGATACAGGAGAAATGCACTTGAAAAACACTGACATTCTTTAAGAGTTACTTGTAGTTGGGCACGATGGCTCCTTCCTATAATCCTACTTGAGGAGGGGAGGGAGGAGGAGGAGGAAGAAGAAAGGAGAAAGGGAAGAGAAGAGAAAGAAAGGAAAAGAAAAGAAAGATGTATTCCTCCAAAAACTGGGTGTAGCCTCCGGCGTTTTCCTGTCTGATTGCCTGTGCATTGCTTCAGCAGAAAGATGCACATCAATTTTGGGAAAGGCTTCCCGAAAACAGGACATGGCGGGGGGCAAGGGGCAGTACCCCAGCCTCGGCTCCAGTCAGGGAGCAGCGCCCCCACTTTGTGTTGTGAGATCTGGGCCACGCTGTGCTTCTGTGGAGCGTGGCGTCCGTGGGACAGACGGGGGCCTGGAGAGAGCAGTTCCGTGACCTCTGCCCTCATCCCAGACCCGGAATGGGCATTGGGAAGCCTCGCTGTACCCAGTGCGCATGGCCGGCAGCCCTTGTCTTCAGAAGTGGAGAAGCAGCAGTGCCTTATGCCGTGGAAAACCTCTTGGCAAGCCTGAGTACAGGCATAACTTGGGGGCATTGAAGATGGAGTGAGGTCAGGAAGTGACTATGGTCATCTGTAGGATGGGGACGTTGTTAGTACCTACCTGAGGGGCTCCTAGAGATCATTACATGTGGTCAGCTACGTAAGGCCCTTAGACCCGTGCCTGCCGTCAGCTGGCCTGGTCGGTGGGTGAGGAAACTGGCCCACACAGGTGCACACCTGGCTCGAGGTCACCCAGCTGGCCATAGCACCTGCACTCTGTGTCCAGTTTACTCAGCTGCGCTCTCTCTCCCTCTCTCTGGAGAGAGGACCCTTCTGTGTCATGTAGTATTCACGTGTTCTCGTTGCGTTAGCACGTTGTCATTTCTAACCTTTCACCCACTGAGCTTGGCATTTAAAATGCTATGAAACTCAATAACGTTGCCTATAAACAGCCTTATAGGGATGAGAAATAATTGGAATGACATTTTTAGTAGGTCCCTGGTTCCCAGTCCCTCAGGGCTACACGGGCTTAACCAGCACTTGCTGAGAGGGCCTGAGTAGTTGTTTGGTCCCTCGCCTGAGGTCAGGAGAGGATTATGGAATGAGCATGGGGAGCCAAAGAGCTTGTGAAAGAAAGCACACAGTGGTTTTTAGGGTGGTGAGGAGGATCCCTCTTTATGACTAGTATGTTTTCCTCTTCCTCCCCTTCCCCTACCTTGATCCTTTCCCTTCTCTTCTCCCTCCCTCCTGCCCTCCCTCCTCCCTTGTTTATTAATGGATCTGATGACTTTAGGAGCTGACCACTTTCTCCTCCTTCAGCTGATGGTGAAAAGCTCACAGCTAGATTTGTGGCTGACTTGGACAATGAGGACTTCTGGATGCATTTTTATACACCAGCCCCATGCTGGGCTCCTCCTTGCTTTGGATGCACATGTTGCGTGTTTGGTTTGGGTTTTGGTCTTCTTCCGTTCTCTGTTGCCACTCTCTGTTATGTGGTGTTTTGTGCACATGGTAAACTTATTTGGGGATGAGTTTGTAGGAAATCAAGTTGATTGTTGGCTTCTTTGCTTGGGAGTTGTGAGGTATTGGGAGGCCCTTTACCTTTCCGTGCCCCAAGTTTTTCTTCGTCTAGGAAATAAGGAACGTGAGCAAACATTCAAGAAAGGTACTTGGTTAGAGTTGGTTTTGGGTGGAAAAATACCGGAATGTAGTACTTTTGCTTAATTCAGGATCCTAGATCCTGTTCTCTTGGAATCATGTTCAGAAAACATGTGTTAAGCATTCATCCTTGGTTATGAAATACTACAGCTGTTTGTAGTGAGCTCATCACATGGGTATTTATGAGACACCTTCTATTTGCCCAGCACTGGGACAGACCCAGCCTGAGAAAACAGTTACACACACGTCTGAAAGCGGGCAGGTAACATACGGCCTCAGGTTAGAGGACTGAACACAACTCTGGCTCTCCTGCTTGATTGCTTCGTCCACGTGACAAGCATTTATTACTGAGCCAGCTCTGTCCTTAACACCTTGAAGGCTGCGCATTGATGATCAAGGCAAAAGTCCCCACTCTCCTGGAACTGATCTTCCATGAGGGAAGAGGCAGTCTAAAAAGGAAGACCAGTACATTCTCTAGAGCTGCATGCTTAAAGTGAAAGAGCTTAATAAAGTTGTCTTAAGAAAATATTGGCTGTCTTGGAACAGACATTCAGACGTGCCCTAATACAGTCAGTCCTCTCTGTTCTGTTGGTTTTGGGGACTTTGCTTGCGTTTGCAGCCCCCACACCAATGTTTGGCTTGTGGTGTCATCCACAGGTGTACACAGAGGGACACGGACTTCCCGTCAGTCCACATGCACGCTCAGGTGGCGCAAGACTGTGTGCTGCCTTCTTGTCTCCTACCGAAAACAAAAGTTCTTTTGGCAGTCCATTTAGTGCCGCAACTGTTGCAGTTTTGTTGGGATTTCACTGTTTTTAGATGCCTCCCCCACCCACGTTGGTGAAGTACGAGTACTCACGCGCTATCTGGTGCTCCTGAGAACAAGAAGGGGAGTGGTGTGACTCGGGGAGGAACTACTGCGTGAGTCCAGCGTTAGGGATCAGCGCGGTCTAAGGTATCTTATAGAAGGACGCATGAAACAAGGACATTAACTGATTTGTTGGTGAAATGTGAAGCTGGGCTTTGTCTCGTTGGTGTTGTGTCCACTCAGGACTTCTCTCAGCAGTGACTTCCCGGAGCACCACCACCATGAGTAATGAGACTTGACTGTGTGTGCAGGAATGCAGTAATGAGTCTCTGGAGCCCACGTACCCAGCGCCTGTCTTCCTGGGGAAGGAGCGTTCTGTAGCTCTCAGACGCAGCCGCACACTGCGGGGCACTGGGAGCTGGACACCTGCTGATGGCCCAAGGTGGTGGCCTGGGGAGACAAGAGTTTCCTATTATAAAGGTGCTGCACAGAGGGGGTACAGTTGCATCAGTGGGTGAAGAGCGCGTTTCTTTTGGGATAATGTCACCTCTTTCCTTGCTGTCTAGCAGTTTTCCTCCCCCATCGCCGTCTACCAGTTGTACCGTTCATTTTCAACCTAGTGTCCAGTGAGTACCATAGCTGTATTTGTTCACCCTTTGTCCCTCCATTTCTGTGCTTAAGAGGTTCTCCAGGGATTCTGATTGCTCTGTAGGTTAAAGAACAGTGTTTCCTGGCAAAGGTGACTCGCCAGCTCTCTGAGGGCACGCCTAGCTGCTGACCCCCCTGCACGCCAGGGCCAGACGGGGAGACCGCAGCAGAGACCCTGCCCACCCTATAGGTTGGAGGCACTGATTGGCATCTTTCCTGGTTACCGAGGAGGCCCGGAACCCAGGGGGCATATCCAGTGGCCTAGGAAGAGGAACTCTGCTTGTTGTCACCAAAAGCGACCCTGTAATGTTGTGCCTGCATGTACATGCACTTGGGGAAAGGAACCAAACCCCAGTGATCCTTGGGAGGGGAGAGTAAAGGTCGGATAGCCAACACCCTGCAGAATTACCGCTGCCCCATAGAAGATGGCGGCACATGCCCGGGATCCTAGCATGTGGGGGCTAAGACGGGGGGCTCACATCTTTGAGGTCAGCCTGGGCTACAGAGAGAGCCCTGTCTCAAGAGAAAGAAATGACAAGTGGATTTTCCGAATGACACCAAGGACAGGAGGTTTGCAGAGGCATAGTGGGTGGTGTACAGTAAATACCTCTGTCCACCTCTGCCCGATTCCACACATCTCTCTCCCTCCTCCCCATTTCGCTCAGCTCTCTTGGTCTTTGTGTGGAGACAGATGGGTCAGGGTTAAGCACCGGAGGGAATCAGAGCACAGCCATCGCCGCTTCTGTGGCCCGCAGGGACTGTGGCAGAGCCAAGGGCAGTGCCGGGACCGAGACAGCGAGGCGGAGCAGGCTGGGCCTTTGCTGCCTCGCGTGGCCCAGCGAGTGGTGACAGGGCGCTTCAAGAAGGCCTGCGAGGGGCTGGGGATATAGCCTAGTGGCAAGAGTGCCTGCCTCGGATACACGAGGCCCTAGGTTCGATTCCCCAGCACCACATATATACAGAAAACGGCCAGAAGCGGCGCTGTGGCTCAAGTGGCGGAGTGCTAGCCTTGAGCAGGAAGAAGCCAGGGATGGAGCTCAGGCCCCTGAGTCCAGGACTGGCCAAAAAAAAAAAACAAAACAAAAAAAAAGAAGGCCTGCGAGGGGCCTGAGAGGCGGCGGGCGAAGGGGCGGCCCCTGCCTTCGAGGGCTGGAAGCTGACCGGCCGTGAGCGGCTGTGGACGGACTGCTTCCGCGAGGGAGAGGCCCCTGTAGGGCTGGTGTGTACAGGAAGGAGATTCTGACAGGCACCGGAGGAGGCCCCAAAAGGAGAGGGGAAGGACCCTCCCTTCCCCTCCAAAGGAAGTAGGGAATGGAGGGCTTTGGCACAAATCACACTCATCAGTTCTCAAGAACATAGGAAAGTACAGTGTGCAGAAGAGTTGGGCTGAAGGAGAGGTGGAGAGTGCCGGGCAAGGTCTTAAGAGCCGGAGTTAGAGGGACTTAGGTTAGGGTGGGAAGTGGGATAGGTCTGCGTGTTTCCTAGATGTGCTCCTGCCTGATCTCTCCGGCGTTTCTTCGCCTTGAGCTTGGTTGAAGGTGTTGGCAGCGTCAGGTTCCCCCTGAGCTCTGCTGGCAGGGTGTCCGCTCGTGTTCACTGGAGAGGCCCTTTCTCTTAGGGTGGGCCGCGGAAAGCCCCTCCTCACTGCCGTCCGTGTCCAGAGCCGGGGCGGCAAGGGTGGAGGGGCTCTTCCACGCACCGCTCACCCAGGCGGACTTCCGCGTGTGGAGGACACCCAGGAAGCCTTCCTTGGTGGGGGGGTCTCAGAGGCCCCGGGGGCGGTGCTTCCTCCTTACCCGGCCTTCATGGTGGTCCCAGAGCCTGTGGGGATGGCTCTCAGCCTGACCGCACACCAGGAATGCCGAGATGCTGACCGGGGGATCAGTGCCACCCAGGGCTGCAGGTGGACACACCCTGTTGTATACTCAAGTCGCCTGCTCGTGGCTGCGTGGCTCGCAGAACCAGCTTGTGAAAACCTAAGCCGTTGATGATTCCGAGTCTACACTTCAAATCCCCACTTTTTCCCATTCCTCCCTTTTGGGCAGCCTGTCTCAGTAGTGATTTTTCTGTTAATCACCAGGTGTAACAGCCACAAGTTTTCATTTTCACAATGAGACTGAAAAAGGCAGCTTTCAAAATAAACCTGCGGTTCGGGGTGCAGTGTTCCCCCTTCCTCACAAAGGGCAGATGTGAAAGTCGCAGCTGCAAGTCTCTGTTTCTGAAACTCTGGGTTTATACTTGGGGAGATGTCCACCTTGTGGGCAACCAAAGTGCTAGGGAAACCTCAGCTGGATCCAAAGCCCCGTGAAGACGATGACCCCGTTTTCCTCAGTGCTGGGTGCCACTTGAACGAACGAATAAATGAATGAATGAGTGAATGAATGATGATGGTAGACCCGTTCCCCTTGCTTGCCTGTGAACTCTCAGCCTGCCAAGCATACATGGTTTCTGTCTGTGGGGCATACAAATCTAGATGCCATTTGGGGCCCGCGGCTGTGTGTTGTTTGTGTGCTGTTTTAGTTTGTAGTGCTGGGAGTGGGGCTGGAGCAGACTCTGCTTTTTTTTTTTTTTAATGTGGCAAAAAATTAAACTAGAACTTTCCCTTTGTTTTTCAGGTCACAGCCAAGACTGCCTTCCTATTTATTTTACCTCAGTATAATGTTAGTGTGCCTGCAGCAGGTAAGAGAAGCCGATCTGTCTCCCCATTCGCACTGTGAGCTCTGAAGGACGAGGCAAACTCTCCTTGGCGACCTTGGGATGTTTAGGCTCAGTGTCCAGGGGCCTCCCTCGGCGGGGACAGCTCTTCTGCTCACTAAAGACCGCCTGTGTGGCTGGAGCTAGCAGGGCCTCAGGGCTGGAGTTTCCGGGGTGGGCCTGGGGGCTCTGCTTTGGGAAGCTCCTCCAGGCCTGGGTAAAGCTGCACTGGCTTCCAGGCCTGGTTGGTGGGAGAAGGGTTGGGCTACTGTGGAAAGGAAAGATAAAGTATTGGTCAACAGTCTATCTGTTGTGTAAATCTTGCCATTTGGGGATATTGGCAATATGACAAGCAAGTAATGGAGAGAGACAACGAATTCCTTCTCAGCTCCTTAATCACCAGCCCAATATGGTAATGTTTGATTTGTAAGAACTGGAGGAAAGTAAACTTCTCCTGGGGAGAATGAAACACTTTACAGAAACAGTCTGTTAAGGTTATGATTTCTGAAGCTCTTCCCCACAATCTCTTTAGGGCCAGAGGGGCTTAGCAATGTATCTTTTGTTGTTGTTGTTGTATAACCAGGACCAATAACTTCTGACTTCTGAGCTTTCTTCTTTCTACAGCAGGTAACTTAGTTAATTCAGTGTTTAAAATTGAATTTTGGTAGAGTAGCAACTGTTTGCACACGTAGTGTTCTGTGGCTCCGAGTCCCCAGGCCCGCGCAGCTGAGGTTTTGCAGTGGCCAGGCTTGCTCGTGAGGGCTCTGTGTGCTGTCACTCCCTTCGTCCCCGCCCTCTGCCTCCCACCTCCCACTCTTGGGGCAGGCTGAGTGGCCTTGCCGTCGCGCCGTTCGGGGTCCGGCGGTGTGACACTAAGGGGACGCACGGCCGTGCTTCCGCTGAAGGGCTTCGGGCCTGGTGCCGGCTTTGGCGGCAGCGCACGCACCCGCCTCCGCATGGCGCGCTCTGCGCGAGGGTTCAGTCTGTGTCCACGTTTCCCAGGTCTCATCACCCCGTTGCGGAATGGTCCCCTTTTATTTTAGGGTGCTGGGAGTTAGGAGTTACTTCACCGTATGCACCTCCCGCTGTAAGTCCGTGATCTCGCTGCGTTGGAATCTGCACATGAAGCAGAGCAAGTTCCAAGCAGAGGCTTGAACCCACTAGTGGTGCTGACGCGGTGCAGCCTTGGGCTGGATTTAACGTCCACGGTGATAAAGCACAAAGTGCCCCTTCTCATCACGCCCCGCTCTTCCTGTTTCTGCTTGCTCCCCAAGCAGGATCACCAGAACCGCTTCTTAAAAAATTATAATTTGTGGGGCTGGGGATATAGCCTAGTGGCAAGAGTGCTTGCCCCATATACATAAGGCCCTGGGTTCGATTCCCCAGCACCACATATACAGAAAATGGCCAGAAGTGGCGCTGTGGCTCAAGTGGCAGAGTGCTAGCCTTGAGCAAAAAGAAGCCAGGGACAGGGCTCAGGCTCTGAGTCCAAGCCCCAGGACTGGCAAAAAAAAAAAAAAATATATATATATATATATATATATATATATATAATTTGTATTACTGCTTTTTTAAAAAAAAGTACACCTCAAGATATGCATGGGACATAATTCCACTAGCAAACTATTCATTGAGTATATGAAGTTCAGATGTTAACCTGCTGGGTTTTATCTGGTAACCATCCACCTGCCAGCTCTGGCAAACACTAAAATGTCTGTTTTCTGATCTTAGCATTAGACTCGTGGAGTCTTCTTTCTGGTTGGAATGGGGTTATGGTCAGAAAGACACAGGGACCCCAGGAGGCATAGGGTCTCCCAGGCCTTTGTTGTGGCGGGGAACAGGTGAGCCACAGGGATCAAGCGTGCATGCACGTGGTTGGTTGGGTTGGACCACTAACATGCACACTGATCCAAGGCAAACCACTAGCAGCACCCTGGGCCCTTCCCTCCTCTACAAAACGGGCAGTGATGGTCTCCACCTCAAAGCCGCCTGAGCGCAGGGGGCCCGAGGAGGTCTCTGAACTGTCTGTGACTCGCTCAGATTTTCCACACTCCAGCACCATGGGCATGACTAGAACGTGTGAGAAATACGCCCTGCCCCCCTCCACCCCCACATCACCGAAACCTCAGATACCACCGCCGTTAACGTGGGTGAAACGGTCCGTTGAGGTTTGCAGATGATCCTGTTTCTAAGCATCTCAGAAGTACGGTCAGGAGACCTACCACATCCAGTGACTTGTTTGCGTGTTTCTCTCCTCTTGCAGTTGTGTTGGTTTTTTCTGGAGTTGCTGTGTGAGGAAGCGGGGAGCGTCGGGGGGTAAATTTGGTGCCCAGCTCCCTGAGGAGTTGTGAGCACCTGGGGAGGAGTGTACAGGGATGGCCAGGGCACACGTGGAGCAGGCGGCTGAGGCGGGCGGAGCGCTCCGGTAGGGAGGGGCTTCCTCCGCTGGCTCCACCCTCCTTGCTCCGCTGTGTTCCTGCAGTTGGAGATGGAAAGCCCGAGAATCCCCTTCACCCTAGCTTGGCATTGTTCCCCCTGCCTCTTCTAGGATGAGGTACACGGCCAGGAAAGCCACCCTCACTCCCTGGAGGCCTTTGTGTGGGCCTCAAGAGTCAGGAGTGACTGTTGTCGCCTCCTTGTGCCTTACTGAAAGGTTGACGTCACCCGACAACCCATAAGACGAGCTCGTGAGGCGGGCTTGTGAGGGACAGCAGCGGCTCCGGAGAGCGGAGCGGCCTCCACCGTGGGCGAGAGCTACCTCACCCGACCTGCGTCTGCTCTAGCTGGAGGGGAGTTCCCACGGGTCTGGTCCCGCGCCCTCCCCCTCTCGGGACCGGCTTTGGGGTTCCAGAGTCCACCCTCTGTGTGCTGTGCGGGGAGTGAGGTGTCACGGGCCTGGCGTCTGCGGCCCCCGCCCTCCGCGCCCCAGCTGCCGCGGCCATGCACAGGGCCGATGCTCAGCCCCGCAGGAGGACTGGCGGCGTTGCTCAGCCCTACACAGGGCCGATGCTCAGCCCCGCAGGAGGACTGGCGGCGTTGCTCAGCCCTACACAGGGCCGATGCTCAGCCCCGCAGGAGGACTGGCGGCGTCGCTCGGCAGCCATGTGGTTGGTTGCATGGCCACTGCACGGTGGCTTATAATGGCCTCTTTTTTTTTTTGGTGCCAGTCCTGGGCTTGAAGTTAGGGCCTGAGCACTCTTGCTCAAGATTAGTGTTCTACCACATGGGCCACAGCCCCATTTCCAGTCTTTTGGATAGTTAATTGGAAATAGGAGTCTCACAGATTTTCCCCCCTGGGCTGCTCAGATGTCAGTCTCTTGAGTAGTTCCAATTGTAGGTGTGAGCCACCCGTGCCCAGCTGCCGTTTGTGTTTTGATATACATATTATATACATGGCCTAAAGGGAATTTCATACATTATGTTTAGCATGCTGTGTGTGTGTGTGTGTGTGTGTGTGTGTGTGTGTATGTGTGTGTGTACTCTCTACTGGTACTTGGCCTAGGCAATACCTTAGTGTTTTTGCTCAAGGCTAGTGCTCTTACCACTTGAGCCACAGCTTCACTTCAGTTTTTTTGCTGGCTAATTGGAGATAAGAGTCTCACCAACTTTCCTGCCTCAGCTGGCTTCAAATGGTGATCATGAGATCTCAGGCTTCTGTGTAGCTAAGGTTACAGGAGTGAACCACCAGTGCCAGACTTAGCATACTTGTGTTTTAACAACCTGTCACATGAACTCAGGTATAGAGTTTTCCCTTTATGGTTTCATATTGCTTAAAACATTTTGGATTTTAGAGCATTTCAGAGTTTGAATTTTCAGGGTAGAGTTGTTCAACCTGCACGTCTACAGTTCATTGACCAGTTTCCTGTGGTTTAAAATAACAGCATTGTTTTCCTGCTAGAAACAGTGCTGTAATACAAAGCCTTGTTCATGGGTTATTTCATCTGTGGTGAGTACTAGCTACAAGATGAATTCCCAGAGCATTGCAGGGTCAGGGTCAATGTGTTTGTAATCTCAACAGAAGTTGCCAAACTGTTCCAAAGACACAGTACTGTCCATCTTCAGTCCCCCACGGCATGTGTGGGAGCCCCTTTCCTCACGCTGGAGGGGAGGGGAAAGTGGAAGAGTGGAGGAGCACTGGATGAGTGGGGAAGGCGGGAGGAAGCGTGGAGGAAGAGTGGAGGAGCACTGGATGAGTGGGGAAGACGGGAGGAAGCGGGGAGGAAGCGTGGAGGAAGACGGGAGGAAGCGTGGAGGAAGAGTGGACGAGCACTGGATGAGTGGGGAAGACGGGAGGAAGCGGGGAGGAAGCGTGGAGGAAGCGTGGACGAGCACTGGATGAGTGGGGAAGACGGGAGGAAGCGTGGAGGAAGACGGGAGGAAGAGTGGAGGAGCACTGGACAAGTGGGGAAGGCGGGAGGAAGCGTGGAGGAAGTGTGGACGAGCACTGGATGAGTGAGGAAGACGGGAGGAAGAGTGGAGGAAGCGTGGACGAGCACTGGATGAGCGGGGAAGGCGGGAGGAAGCGGGGAGGAAGAGTGGAGGAAGACTGGATGCGTAAAGACTGTACAGCAGGTTTTGCTCTGTGCTAGGTAGGAAATGGTATTTCAGTACCATTTTAATTTGCATTTCTCTTCTGCGTAAAGCCAAGCGTGTTTTTCAGTGTGTAAAGGCCATCGGGGTATCCTTTTTCTGTGAATTGTCTGTTCCTATTAGCAAGTTGACTGTCTCCAGTCTGAATTGTGAATATTTTCTCCGGGTGATGACTTACTTTTCATTTGCAGTCACTTTGTTGTTTTCCTTCCTTTTCGGAGGGGTGGCGGGCTGGCCGGGAGGACAGAACCGGCACGCTAGCCCAGGGCCTCACTAGCAAGCACTTTGCTGCAGAGCATCAACCCAGGCCCCGGTTGCCTCCTGGTTTCGTTCATGGCAATTTTTTATGTCTTTGTTTTGAATTTATTTGTAGTATAAAAGATTTGAAATGATAAACACTGCTCTCAGCACGGACGCCTGTGGAAGTCAGTTTTTCACCTGTGGATCAGGGCTAGGGAAGACACTGGCAGATCACGGTGGTAGCAGATGCCGGGACCGGAGTGAGTCCTGAGAGCAGACGGGACCGCACCACGCGTGGACGGCAGCCCTGCCCAGCTCAGGAGCAGGAGGCCGGAGCCGGCACAGCGGTCGGTGTTGGACAGGACGGGACTGGGCGGGCAGGCAGGAGAAGCTGCCCACCGCTGAGGGCAGAAGTAAAGGGCCGACTGTCCCTGTCAGAAGCGTCAAGGCTCTTGCTGCTGATTTCAGACCTCTCTTAAATTGACCTCAGGCAGAAAGAGACGTGTCACTGTTGATAGAAATGGGGGAGCTCTCGCACAGTGTGGTGTGGTAGGGGGAGGTCATTATTGAGGGCACTTGCTTCCAGAGTAGGTTATTCCACTCGTGGTGAACACCGGTGCGTGTGACAGGTTGTGCGGGAAGAAGAGTCAGAGGGTTTTGGCGTGGAAGGGGTCTGGGTCACCTACTCCAGAGGTCACAAATGGGGGACCTTGGCCAGAACTGGCCTGCCACCGTGTTTTCTTTGGACAGTTTAATGTTGGCCCACACAGTGTTTTGAAAATTTTTGAATTAGTCACCAATATTTAAAAGTCATATGTTTGGTGTTTTTTTGTAAAGATTTCTCTGTTTGCTTCCAAAATCGCCGCCATCTGCCCGCAGTGGGCCTTCCTTCTCCCCCACTCCGTCCTCCGGCTCCGTGAGACACGCGCACACACGCGCTGGAGTTTCCCAGGTCACCACCCCTCTGTAGCGTCATGACGCTGAGATTGCCTGTCACTGCCCATGGAGTCCCAAGTCAGACTGTTGCATTTCTCAGGGAAGCTCAACGAGAAGCGGTTCTGTCTTCAACTTGTTTCTCTCTCAAAGTAGAGATGCGAAAGACGGGCCAAGCGAGCGAGGAGGGACGGGAAGTAGCTAAGATGCACGCACGCGCATTGCTGGTGGGAGTGAAGCACGTTGCCTGCCCTGCCCTGCCCATGGCCTCGGAGCTGAGGGGATGAGCCGGGGCCCCCGGGGCCCCTGCAGCGTGCGCCGCCCCGTGCCCGTCCACCCCGCACAGCCGCAGGCTGCAGCGTTCCCTTGTGGTGGTGTTCGTTGCTGTATTGTGAGACGGGGTCTCACTGAGTCTTTGGTGAGTGGCACAGGCCCCGCAGCGGAAGGTCAAGGTCCAGTCCTTGGCAGCCTCAGTCTCCCCGTCTTCCTGTCTCAGCCTCTCTGGATTCCACTCTCCTACCTCGTGTCTCAGTGGATTGATTCCAGGCTCCTGCACCAGTGGGAGCAGACGATGTTTGTCTCTGCGTTGTCCTAGTGATTGGTGATGGTGAGCAGCCGTTCATGTCCTTGGCCGCTGTATCACTTCTGGGCGGCCGGGGGGCGGAGGGGGGTTCTAGTCAGGTCTGTCAGGCAGTTCTTGTTTTTCTACTGTGGCGCTGGCTGGTGGCTCTTGTGTACGTGAGAATTTGGTTTGTCCTGCTAAGCTCCAGGAGGGCAAGATCTGTGTTCCACTCATTGCTGCCTCCCGCCCGCACCAAGCCCAGAGCCTGCACCCCATCCCCACCCCCATCCCAGAGCCTGCACCCCGTCCCCACCCCCATCCCAGAGCCTGCACCCCATCCCCACCCCCATCCCAGAGCCTGCACCCCATCCCCACCCCCAGCCCAGAGCCTGCACCCCGTCCTGCCGCCTCCCCCCCAGCCCAGAGCCTGCACCCCGTCCTGCCGCCTCCCCCCCAGCCCAGAGCCTGCACCCCGTCCTGCCGCCTCCCCACCACCCCCAGCCCAGAGCCTGCACCCCGTCCTGCCACCTCCCCCCCAGCCCAGAGCCTGCACCCCGTCCTGCCGCCTCCCCCCCAGCCCAGAGCCTGCACCCCGTCCTGCCGCCTCCCCACCACCCCCAGCCCAGAGCCTGCACCCCGTCCTGCCGCCTCCCCCCCAGCCCAGAGCCTGCACCCCGTCCTGCCGCCTCCCCACCACCCCCAGCCCAGAGCCTGCACCCCGTCCTGCCACCTCCCCCCCAGCCCAGAGCCTGCACCCCGTCCTGCCGCCTCCCCCCCAGCCCAGAGCCTGCACCCCGTCCTGCCGCCTCCCCCCCAGCCCCCAGCCCAGAGCCTGCACCCCGTCCTGCCGCCTCCCCCCCAGCCCAGAGCCTGCACCCCGTCCTGCCGCCTCCCCCCCAGCCCAGAGCCTGCACCCCGTCCTGCCGCCTCCCCCCCAGCCCCCAGCCCAGAGCCTGCACCCCGTCCTGCCGCCTCCCCCCCAGCCCCCAGCCCAGAGCCTGCACCCCGTCCTGCCGCCTCCCCCCCAGCCCAGAGCCTGCACCCCGTCCTGCCGCCTCCCCCCCAGCCCAGAGCCTGCACCCCGTCCTGCCGCCTCCCCCCCAGCCCAGAGCCTGCACCCCGTCCTGCCGCCTCCCCCCCAGCCCCCAGCCCAGAGCCTGCACCCCGTCCTGCCGCCTCCCCCCCAGCCCCCAGCCCAGAGCCTGCACCCCGTCCTGCCGCCTCCCCCCCAGCCCAGAGCCTGCACCCCGTCCTGCCGCCTCCCCCCCAGCCCAGAGCCTGCACCCCGTCCTGCCGCCTCCCCCCAGCCCAGAGCCTGCACCCCGTCCCGCTGCCTCCCCCCCAGCCCAGAGCCTGCACCCCGTCCTGCCGCCTCCCCCCAACCCAGAGCCTGCACCCCGTCCTGCCGCCTCCCCCCAACCCAGAGCCTGCACCCTGTCCCGCTGCCTCCCCCCAACCCAGAGCCTGCACCCTGTCCCGCTGCCTCCCCCCCACTCCCAGCCCAGAGCCTGCACCCCGTCCTGCCGCCTCCCCCCCAGCCCAGAGCCTGCACCCCGTCCTGCCGCCTCCCCCCCACTCCCAGCCCAGAGCCTGCACCCCGTCCTGCTGCCTCCCCCCCAGCCCAGAGCCTGCACCCCGTCCTGCTGCCTCCCCCCCAGCCCAGAGCCTGCACCCAGTAGGCCCGTAGGGTGGATGAGCAGCTGAATATGCTTCACCCCACAGTGAAGGAATGCAGGAGGGTGCTTATTTAATTTTATTGTCAAGGCGATGTACAACGGGGTTATGGTTACACAGTCAGGTAGTGAGTGCATTTCCTGTCCAACACTGTTACCCCTCCCATCCCCCCCCCCATTGGTCTTTTGTGTGGGTACTAGGGAGGGATTGAACCCTGGGCTGTGCGCATGCTAGGCAAGTGCTCCACCACTGAGCCAGGTCTCTAGCCCCATAGTGTCAATCTTGTTTCAAAAAGGACTTGAAGCAAAGGTCTTCTTTTTGGAACCCTAGTATTTGAAATAAAGAAAGTCAAATGACCCTCAGGAAGCTTTAGAATGGTTAATGGGAAGTATCAACAAATACTGTTTCACTCATTTAGACTAGGCTTATTTGGTTGAGTATAAAGTGCCATTTTGCCTACTAATGGTGGCCTTGATGATGAAACTGCATGTGTTTGGCTATTAAATAAAACATGCGGCCATCCCGTTCGTCCCTCGTGAAGGAGGCAGGGAAAATTCTGGCCTTGCAGATGGCAGAGCGGGGTTGGGGGGCTGGCGACGCCTGTGTTTTCTCCCTCACCTCCTGTTTCCGCTCCGTCTGCGGTGCTTGGCTCCCATCAGACATGTCGGCCGCCGAGCCTCTGCTCTCCCTCCTGAGCAGCCCTCCCCCACCTTCCCTGCCCGCCCCTTCCTGCCCGCGTGCAGACCCTGGGTGCTCCCTGCCCGCCCCTTCCTGCCTGCGTGCAGACCCTGGGTGCTCCCTGCCCGCCCCTTCCTGCCTGCGTGCAGACCCTGGGTGCTCCCTGCCCGCCCCTTCCTGCCTGCGTGCAGACCCTGGGTGCTCCCTGCCCGCCCCTTCCTGCCTGCGTGCAGACCCTGGGTGCTCCCTGCCCGCCCCTTCCTGCCTGCGTGCAGACCCTGGGTGCTCCCTGCCCGCCCCTTCCTGCCTGCGTGCAGACCCTGGGTGCTCCCTGACCTGGATGACCGGCTCAGCCGTGAGACACGAGTGGCGATGTTTTCCCGATTCATTTGGCTTCTCAGATGTGTCCCACGTTGCTTTCTGGGGAGAGGTCACCCCCGCTCAGTGACCCCCAGGCCCCGGGGAGGCTGCCTCCCAGCCTAGCACCGGGCACCATCGCCTCCTGCGGCCCCCCCCCCCCCCCCGTGCTGTGTCCTCTCTCCCTGGTCCTCGGCCCGCCGGCCTCCCGGCTGGACTTGGTCTCTGCATTTCCACCCGAGCCCAGGGCTTCTCGCAGAGGCGTCTGTGCAGAGGCGCGAGGAGAGGGAGGAGTGAAGCGTGTGCGCCGTAGCAGTCGATGTTCTCGGGGTTCTTGACAGTGTGCACCGCCCTGCTGCCTCAGTCCAGGGTGGCCGAGGCGGGGGCCGACTCCCGGAGTGACCCAGTGCGGCCTGGCTCCGTCCTCCAGTCACCCCGAAACAAACCAGCCCCAGCCCCCCTCTGGTAAATGCCTCCTAGAAGAGGGCTGACTCACGCGGGGAGACGGGGCGGGCCGCCCGGCCGGAGCGGGGAGGGCGTCCTCGAGCCCGGCCGCCCGAGCCAGCGTCACCAGGCTCCTGCAACCGCAGCCTGCGGACGGCAGCCACGTGTGAGCTTCCCGTCCGTGCACACGGAGGAGGGGGCCATGGTGGCCGAGGTTAGGGAGCTTGGATAGCTGGGATTCCCCCTAATTCATGGCTCTTTTATGATAACCCACCAAGTTCCAGAAGCTCACTCTAAGTTATAGGCACTGTAATAAGCATCTGGCATATAAATGATCACATTTAATTCTCAAAGCAGCCCAACAACAAAGTTCGTAGCAAATACACGGCACTACAGAATGCCACTCGCTGCTCTCCCCTTTCCCCTTACCAATCCATCTGTCTCTCACAACAACCCTGTGACACGCAGCTGTTAGCTTCACTTTACAAACGAGGAAACGGAGCCGCAGGAGGCGAGGTCGCGGAGAGATGTCCCACAGGGGTAATGCGAGTCCGAGCAGGAACTGTCATGCAACCTCGCACAGCGTGGGTTCTGAGCCCCCACTTAACCGGCACTCTGTGCTTCATCAGTGAGGAGGAGGCGGAGGCATAATTGAGGTGGTTTGCTTGTCCTCAGTGGCCCGTGGCTCTTACACTGTGCTCTGGAGACACTCAGCACACGAGGGTGGCACCCTTGCTCTCCACAGCCCTCCCCTTGGGACCTCCAGGGGCCGTGTCCCGAGCTTGGATAGCATGCTAGGACCAAGGCTTTCTTCTGAGTCTGGGGCTACAGCAGATGGGGAGTCTTTGATCCCATCTTGTGTTTCCCATCTTTTTACTTTGGGCTCTGCACACGTTTCCTCACCCTGGGAATGCTGATGGAACCCTCTGACCCCACAGACAGTGAGACGGTGCACTACCACTATGGCCCGAAGGACCTGGTGACCATCCTGTTCTACATCTTCATCGCCATCATCTTGCACGCTGTGGTTCAGGAGTACATTTTAGATGTAAGTGACTCTGGCTTTGGAGAACCTGGCCGTGGAAGAAGCCGTAGCTCTGACTGCACGCACACAGGACTTGCATATGAGATAGGATAGACCAGCGTCCTTTCGGGTCTGTTGGGCAGAGCTTGATTGGGGCTGTTTTCTTTAGATGTAGGCTAAAGACCTTATTCTTGAGGGTTTTGTAAAATGTTTGTCTAGAACTAAGTACCACTTCGCACAGTGGGCTTACGCTAAACCGCTTGGAGTCTGGCCTGGTGCACACATTGGGCAGTGGGGGGAGGAGATGGGCCCTGAGCTCTGCCCGGTAGGGATGCTCTCACATCTCCATTAATACAGGACGTTTCCTTTTTTATTCCCTAGAAAATCAGCAAACGGCTTCATCTCTCCAAGGTCAAACACAGCAAGTTCAATGAATCTGGACAGCTGCTTGTCTTTCATCTCAGCTCGGCGATGTGGTGCTTCTACGTGGCCGTGTCGGTGCGTCGTCCCGGGCCTGCCGCAGGGGGAGGGCTTCGCCACCGCTGTCCCTTGCCTGGGTGACACTGGGACTGGAATGGCTTGGAGGGAAGAAAAAGAGGAAGGACCAAGCGTCTTAGAACTGAAATTCTTTCTGTGTCCTCCTGGGGTAGCGGAAAGCTAAGGGACGCCACTGTTAATGGCCGGAGGGAGGGAGGGATTCAGTGTGAGTGAAGCAGACACTTTTCAGAGTCCTTTGACATTATAGTAAGGATCTGAAGGATATGCATAGAGTGCTGTGTTTTGTGTTCCCAGGCCCTTTGCAAATGCTGGCCCATCAGGTAAATTCTGTGTTAATGCTGGTACCTCTGTTGTGGATAAGACTTTCAAGCTCTGTTTCATAGTTTGCCCACAGCCTAGTGCAAAGGTGACTTGAATTTGGAGGTGTGACTCCCACTGTGCATTGGACAGCTTTGCGCTGTTGTGACAAGCTGCCTGACACAGACAGTGTGAAGGGGGAAGGATTTCTTTCGGCTCATGGTTTGGGAGGGGTCAGTCCCTGGTCAGCTGGCTGTTTGCGTTGGGCCGGCAGTGAGGTAGGAGCAACATGGCTGATAACTTGTGGTAGAGCCAAGCTGCTCACCGAATGACAGGCAGGAAGCAGAGGGAAACAGACGGGACCAGGGGCCAAGGACACGCTGAGAGGCAAGCCCCCGGTGGCCTCCCTCCCCCGGCGAGGCCGCATGTCCCAGTCGCTAACACCTGATGAGCTAACTCATCACTGGATGAAGCCAGAGCTCCTCAAGCTTCCCCCTTCCCTGAAGTGAACACTTCTCATCTCTGACAATCGCATTAAACATAGGAGCCTCATGGGACATTTCATATGCAAGTCGTAGCGAAGTCCTGCACACTTCCCGTTTCACAGAAAGTAAACACAAGGCCAGCATCGCTCTGTCCACACACCAAGTCCTCCAAGAGTCCCACACGTGCCTCTGGGACCCGGTGCCCTCTCTGCCTCCTGCTCTGCTGCAGGGCTCTTGGCGGAAGCCGTCGCCGATGGGACAGCATTCCTTGGTCTTGAAGAAACGTAGCAGGTCCTTCAAGGTCACTGTAACGAAGCCCTGCCTGTCAGTAGTTCCCACGCTCACCTGAAGCCTCTCCCATCTTGCAGTTGGGTCCCAGGGGAAAGCCAGGCCTGTGGCCTGGGAAGTTCAGTGGCCCTGTGCCGTTGGAGATTTGTCTCCCTTGGTGACTGCCAGGCGGACAGGGAGGACATGGTAAGAGATGCGTGTCCCCAGAGCCGAACGTGGAGGTCACCCCCTCAAAGCCCTCATTCCCATTCCCATGCCATCACTGAAGAGCCCGGCTGAGCGCTGTGCTAGGGGCTCTAAGTGAAGGACTGAAGACGTCGGCCCCCTTGAGCTGGGACACCACGCCCGCTCTAGGGGACAGGCTCAGCGTGATTGGGGTCGCCTGCCCTTGGGCCGCGCACGGGCATTTCTGCTTCTCACCTCAGGCCTTTCCCTCCTTCTGAGGTTGAGGCTGTGCCCCTCGGGGACCTGAGCTGCTTTGAGGCAGACTGGCCTCGGAGGAGCAGACTCTGAACTCGGCGTTTCTTGGGAAGCATTGCCTCATCTCTGAGTCACTTGTACCCTTTCACCCTCACCCCAGACGCTCCACCCCGCCGTGACACATGGACGCCAGACAGAGAGCACACTCCTCAAATCCCCTCCAGCCGGGGCAGGGCTCAGCCCTTCAGGGGCTCAACACTGGTTCTGGAGCACGGAGGGCCTCCCCCTGTGGGCGACCCTCACAGATTCACCACCGTGTGTGGTGTGTGTGTGTGTGTGTGCGCGCATGTGTGTGTGTGTTCATGGAGGGCCTCCCTCTGTGGACGACCCTCACAGATTCACCACCGTGTGTGTGTGCGCGTGCGTGTGTGTGTGTTCATGGAGGGCCTCCCTCTGTGGACGACCCTCACAGATTCACCACCGTGCGTGTGTGTGTGTGCGTGTGTGTGTGTTCATGGGGGGCCTCCCTCTGTGGACGACCCTCACAGATTCACCACCGTGTGTGTGTGCGTGTGTGTGTGTGTTCATGGGGGGCCTCTGTGGACGACCCTCAGATTCACCACCGTGTGTGTGTGTGCGCATGTGTGTGTGTGTTCATGGGGGGCCTCCCTCTGTGGACAATCCTCACAGATTCACCACTCTGTGCGTGTGTGTGTGTGTGTTCATGGGGGGCCTCCCTCTGTGGACGATCCTCACAGATTCACCACTGTGTCTGTGCGTGTGTGTGTGTGTGTTCATGGGGGGCCTCCCTCTGTGGACCATCCTCACAGATTCACCACTGTGTCTGTGCGTGTGTGTGTGTGTGTTCATAGGAGCCTCCCTTTGTGGATGATCCTTATAGATTCACCACGCCGTGTGTGCGTGTGTGCGTGTTGTGTGTTCATGGGGGCCTCCCTCTGTGGACGACCCTCACAGATTCACCACCGTGCGTGTGTGTGTGTGCGTGTGTGTGTGTGTTCATGGGGGGCCTCCCTCTGTGGACCATCCTCACAGATTCACCACTGTGTCTGTGCGTGTGTGTGTGTGTGTGTTCATAGGAGCCTCCCTTTGTGGATGATCCTTATAGATTCACCACGCCGTGTGTGCGTGTGTGTGTTGTGTGTTCATGGGGGCCTCCCTCTGTGGATGTTCCTCACAGATCCCCACCCCCTTTGTGTGTGCGCGTGTGTGTGTGAGTGTTCATGGGGGCCTCCCTCTGTGGACGACCCTCACAGATTCACCACCGTGCGTGTGTGTGTGTGTTCATGGGGGGCCTCCCTCTGTGGACGACCCTCACAGATTCACCATTGTGTCTGTGCCTGTGCGTGCGTGTGTGTTGTGTGTGTTCATGGGGGCCTCCCTCTGTGGACGATCCTCATAGATTCACCACCCCGTGTGTGTGTTGTGTGTTCATGGGGGCCTCCCTCTGTGGACGATCCTCAGATTCACCACCGTGTGTGTGTGTTCATGGGGGGCCTCCCTCTGTGGATGTTCCTCACAGATCCCCACCCCGTGTGTGTGCGCGCGTGTGTGTGCGTGTGTGTATGTGTGTCCAGTGGGGCCCAGAGCCCAGACAGCCCCAGCGGTTCCTACCTCCAGGGACGCTATCTCACCCCTCCTCCGTCCAGTCCATCTGCATGGGGGAAGGACGGGAGAGCTCATCTGTTTTTGGCTATTCATTTTAGTTGTTGTTATGAAGGTGATGTACCTTTACGAAGGGCTGCCGGTTCCTAAGTCAGGTAGAGTGTATTCCTTTGCTCTCTCCCCGTTTCTCCCCCACCTCCCCGCCCACAGTTCATCTGCAGCAGGAGTTCCTTTTCTTAAAGGAAGAAACCTAGCAGGTTTCCTAATCATGGTTTTCTGTCACGCGACAAGACAGGCGTCTTCTCCTCACAGTTCGCCAGCAGATCCAGCCAACTCTGCCTGCGAGCACTTGGCAGTTCTGTCCGCTCTTCACTTGCTCTGCCGGCCCTCCACGGGGAGCGCTCGCCCGTGGGGTCCATTGAGAGCATGCTCCTGGCGCTCCTCTCTCCTGACAGACAGGGGGACAGCCCCGCCTCAGCCGTGTCAGGGCTGGGAGGTCAAGGCTGCCATCATCTCTTGCACCACAGGACACTTGACTTCCCAGAGGCCGTTTCCATGCCGGGTCCTCCCACCCAACCCGTTCTCTGCTCGGCCAGCCGGCTCTGTTTGAAACAAGCGGAATCACGTCCTCCCCTCTCCGCTGGGAGCCGGTCCCCCTTGCAGCTGCAGGAAGAACGTCCTCTTCCTCCCGCATGCGGCCTGGCCCCGCTGGCCTGCGGGTCCCGTGCGCATAGACGCAGCCCTGCTGTGCTGGCCTTTGCCTTTCCAGGTGTCCTGGCCCTTCCTCCCCCTGGGCTTGCACGGCCAACTCCTTCCTTCCATCCAGCCTCCACCTCAGAGCCGCTTCCCGCCTGTGCTCCGCGCACTGCCGGCGTTCCCGGTCCCTGCTGGCTCACGCGTGTGTTCTCTGACTCTCCCACGGGACCCCGGGCTGCCTGTCGTGGGCACTGCACCTTCCGGGGTTCTCTGTACTCTGCAGGCCTGTACTAAGCCCTCGGTGAATCTTGGCAGGGAGGATGTTTCATAAACCATGCATGCATCTTGTTTTTCTAGTTTTTTTCAGGAATGAATTGATGTTTTTCCTAAGCATCATAGGTGATCATCATCTAAAGAAGTAATGTAGAAAAGTGTTTTTGTTTTTAAAGGAAGCAAAAGTATACCCCAAGTCTCCCTTACTGGGAATACCAGTTGCATTTCTGTGTTTGATTCAGATGTTTTTCTTGGCCTATATGGAGGGGTAGCGCTAGGAGTGTGGCTGGACCAGCCGGCGAGAAAGCATGCCTACCTCTAACTTTTAGTCTGTCTTTGATCGATTATCACGGTTCAAGGAAGAGGGAAAAAAAAAGCAAGGCCCACGGCAAGACCCTCGACTGGAGGGCAAGCATTTGCGCTTCTCCGACGTCTTGGCGGTGTCTGTCTTGGTATTTTAGAACCTCAGGTCTGCTGGACAGCAGGGAGCCGTCAAGGGAACCCAGGGTCAGAAGGAGCTGTGACAAGCGAGCCAGGGCTGTAGCTTTGGGGTGGGTTGTGGGGCGTGGTCATTCCCGGTGAGCAGATGACGTGGAGATGTCTGAGGCTGGGTAGCGGCCGCCTTTGTCCCCTCCGGATTCTGCTGGGACCTGTGGTTCTTTCTGTGTACACACCCCAGGAGGAGAAGATGGCTGGGGAAGCAGGTGGGATCGGTCCGAGCAAGGAGGGCTCGCTTAGCTCCCGGGTCCGTTTGGAGATTCAGCAGAGAACAAAGGATTTCAAGAGCGCCCCCCCCCCCCCCGCCATCTGCTGGGGCCTGTCCGTGGAGGGGCTGACGGGTCAGGGTGCAGGCTGCGCTGAGCTCACCCTGAAACTCAGGTGCCTTGGCGTGCCTGAGCGCCGCCCTCCCTAGACAGCCGCCTGGACCGAGGGCTGGACAAGGCCGGCCGCGGAGCCGTGAGTCACGCTCCTCCGGCTCCCGCTCCCCCTCCGCCCCCCACTCCCCACTCACAGGCAAGCAGCGGAGTCTTCTTGGCTCTCGGGTCCAAAATTCTGCCTTCTTTGTCTCCTAAGTGTAGAGGCCACGCTGGGAGGGCGCCTGTGCTAACGTCGCAGAACCGTGCGGCCGCGCCATGTCGAATGGTTGCTTCTCTTGGCCAGTCCTTTTTTTTTTTTTTTTTTTGGCCAGTCCTGGGCCTTGGACTCAGGGCCTGAGCACTGTCCCTGGCTTCTTCCCGCTCAAGGCTAGCACTCCGCCACTTGAGCCACAGCGCCGCTTCTGGCCGTTTTCTGTATATGTGGTGCTGGGGAATCGAACCTAGGGCCTCGTGTATCCGAGGCAGGCACTCTTGCCACTAGGCTATATCCCCAGCCCTGGCCAGTCCTTTTTGGTGGGAGGCGGAAAGGCCTCCTCCACCACCACCTCCTCCTCCTCCTCCTCCCCCTCCCCCTCCCCTTCCCCCTCCCCCTCCCCTTCCCCCTCCCCTTCTTTCCCCTCCCCCTCCCCTTCCCCCTCCCTCCCCCTCCCCCTCCCATGGCTGCCTGCTCTAGGAAGGGACGTCCCTTGGAGTGAGGTGGAGTGTGCAGAAGACCAGGTGTCCCTGTGCCTGGCCCCAGAGACCCGATGAAGGCAGAGTGGCGGGGGCGGGGGCGGGGGGGCTGAGTAGCAGTGTGGGTGTCTGAGAGTTCTCTGCCAGCTCTACTCAGTGCCGGGGATGGTGGGCGTGCTAGCGATGGGACGCGGGGCCCTCTCCTTCCGGTCTCAGTTGCCACGCCTGCCCCTGCCCCTGCCCGCATGGGGGTGCGCTCTCAGAGCCCCAAGGCTGCGGCCGTGGGGGGCGAGCCGTCCCGAGGCGTGCCGATGCGATGTGCCGGAGGGTGTTTAGCGACTCGGGGGTCGTGGATCTGCCTGCAGCTGCACATACAACTGCTGATCCAAGAGAGTGGCCGGAGGGCCCCCCACTAAGCCGAGCTAGCCTCACTCTTGTGAGCAGTGAGCCCCGCTCCGGATGCCGGGGTGGGCTGTGGCGGTGCCCAGCCTTCTCGCCCCAACCGGCAGCTCCGCGCACCGTCTGACCTTGAGAAACAACCTGCCTGGCGTCCTAAGACCCCGAGGCTGGCGGCCCAGCTCAGGGTTCAGCTGTGCGCGGAAAAGCATCTCGTTCAAGGAAATGTTTGCATCCGGTACTTCACTTCCCGTTTCCTACATGAGGTTGATGCTTCTCTAAGGGACAAATAAGAGCCCTGCTTTGTTCTGTTCAGAAGAGAAGCGGGAAAGGCGTTCTTCCTGCCTGGAATGTGCTTTGGTCATAGAGTTTAACAGGTTTGATCTACCACTGAGGGGAACAAGAACTTTCCTGAAGCCTTCACCAGCCATCCATCCATGAGCTTCCCATTCATTCAGCTAACACCTTTTCACGGGGCTCGTGTGTCAGCTGGCTTTTTCTGGAGCTGCCGCGTTTCCTGGTCTTGGGTTTTACGTAGCTCGTGTTCTGCTTCTCCAGGGTGTGTGTGTGGGGGGGAGGCTGCTGCCGTCCTCGCGGAGCCCGCGTCCCTGGTGTGTCTGCGGACACTGGGCCTCACCCCGGTGAATACTCGTTAGTAACGGGCGCTTCCCGAGCCAGACAGGCGCACGCTGAGCTTCCGAGGGGAAAGCTGGTGCCGCGTGTCCGCATGGCACACGTTTTTGTTTTCCTTCGGGCCGGTTGAGCAGACGCCTTGGCTTGCCCGTGTTGGCCAGCAGATACTCTGCACACACCTCTGAGATGATAGCTCCTCCGGGGTCTTGCTTTCATGCCAGGGTCTTGGGTTCTGGGCTGCCACCGTGTCACCCTTCTGGCTTTGGCCCCTGTCCCTTTGGGACTCCAGTACCCAGCGTCCCGAGGTGCTTAGTAGTGAAGGGTTCAGGTTGTCTTCCATTGCTCAAGGTGCTGAGCTCTAGCCCAGAGGTTCAAGATAGAGCTAGAGAGCAGGGCAGACAAAACCCTTTGCATGAAGGAACTGGCGGTAGATTCTGTGCGCTGGGGGTCAGAATCCAGGCCCCCCGCGTCCTGCCTTTCTGGTAGTGTGAATGCTAAACTAGGCTTTTGATTCCAGTGCCTTCGCGTATTCATTCTGGAAGCATTTCTTGAGGCATAAAGTACTAGGCCCTGCCTGGTATCCGTCACATTTACTCTCACGGTCCCTGTCTGGAGGAAGGACCCTGACCCCTGTTGTACAGATGAGCCAGGGCGGTGAACTGGCTTGCTCAGTGAGGCAGCCGGTGCGTGTAGACTCGGGATCAGGGGCCCGGAGCAGGGCGCCGTGTGCCGGATCACAGCACATAGGCAATGTGGTGGTTCTCCACACAGCGCGCCGGCCTTCGCCTTTCCCGTGCTTCTGTCCGGCAGGTGGGGGCCGGGTGCATCAGGCCCGTCCCCGAGCCCCAGCAGGTGGCACCCGTGGTCTCTGCATGTCACCCCCCACAGGAAGGATACCTGACGAACCCGAGGAGCCTCTGGGAGGACTACCCGCACGTGCACCTCTCGTGAGTACCCTGTGACTCTGCCCCCACGGATCCTCGTCCCCGACCATCGAGCCCCACCGGTGAGGTCATCAGTGACTCACGGACAGTACTTCCTTCTGGGACTGCTGCCTCCGGGGTGCTTGGCCGGAGAACCCCGGGATGGGAGGGGATCTGCACCGGCTCCGCGCGGAGGCGGGCTGCGGACGGCCTCACACAGCTCCTCCGGCTCGGCGCCCTCCCGGCCGCCCCCCGAGGGCAGTCCCTCCGCTGGCGCTGCCAGGGCCTGGGCCCGGGTCGCGGGGGGCCCCTTCACCTCTGAGGCAGGGCCACA
>NW_025959946.1:0-40045 GCF_023159225.1 Perognathus longimembris pacificus | reverse complement strand
TAATCTCAGTGGAGATATTTACTGATAAACAGCTACCTACGCAGCATGTTCATGTCGTTCCTAAATGAGCTTATATCCCTCTCCCTCACCACAAAGTAGATTCTTATGAGGAGTTCCCAGTACATTATCCTTTCCCCTGTGTAATTACCTTAAGAAGCTCCAGCTGTTTTTATTCTCAGAAGGTTTACTCCCTGATATACAGCTGCCTACCCCCTTCGTAAGTGCAGGTTCTAAATGAGCTTTTTTCTCTGTTCCCTCACCACAATCCAGATTCTTTTGGGGAGTTACCAGTACAGTAACCATACCAGGAAGTACTTAATTTATTAAGCTACTGCTTTTCTTAATCTCAGTGGAGATATTTACTGATAAACAGCTACCTACGCAGCATGTTCATGTCGTTCTTAAATGAGCTTTTATCTCTCTCCCCTCACCACAAATCAGATTCTTCTGAGGAGTTCCCAGTACATTATCCTTTCCCCTGTGTAATTAACTTAACAAGCTACAGCTGTTTTTATTCTCAGAAGGTTTAATCCCTGATATACAGCTGCCTACCCCCTTCGTAAGTGCAGGTCCTAAATGAGCTTTTTTCTCTGTTCCCTCACCACAATCCAGATTCTTTTGGGGAGTTACCAGTACAGTAACCACACCAGGAAGTACTGAATTTATTAAGCTACTGCTTTTCTTAATCTCAGTGTAGATATTTACTGATAAACAGCTACCTACGCAGCATGTTCATGTCGTTCCTAAATGAGCTTTTATCTCTCTGCCCTCACCACAAATCAGATTCTTCTGAGGAGTTCCCAGTACATTATCCTTTCCCCTGTGTAATTACCTTAACAAGCTCCAGCTGTTTTTATTCTCAGAAGGTTTACTCCCTGATATACAGCTGCCTACCACCTTCGTAAGTGCAGGTCCTAAATGAGCTTTTTTCTCTGTTCCCTCACCACAATCCAGATTCTTTTGGGGAGTTACCAGTACAGTAACCATACAGGAAGTACTTAATTTATTAAGCTACTGCTTTTCTTAATCTCAGTGGAGATATTTACTGATAAACAGCTACCTACGCAGCATGTTCATGTCGTTCCTAAATGAGCTTTTATCTCTATCCCCTCACCACAAATCAGATTCTTCTGAGGAGTTCCCAGTACATTATCCTTTCCCCTGTGTAATTACCTTAACAAGCTCCAGCTGTTTTTATTCTCAGACGGTTTACTCCCTGATATACAGCTGCCTACCCCCTTCGTAAGTGCAGGTCCTAAATGAGCTTTTTTCTCTGTTCCCTCACCACAATCCAGATTCTTTTGGGGAGTTACCAGTACAGTAACCATACCAGGAAGTACTTAATTTATTAAGCTACTGCTTTTCTTAATCTCAGTGGAGATATTTACTGATAAACAGCTACCTACAGCATGTTCATGTCGTTCCTAAATGAGCTTTTATCTCTCTCCCCTCACCACAAATCAGATTCTTCTGAGGAGTTCCCAGTACATTATCCTTTCCCCTGTGTAATTACCTTAACAAGCTCCAGCTGTTTTTATTCTCAGAAGGTTTACTCCCTGATATACAGCTGCCTACCCCCTTCGTAAGTGCAGGTCCTAAATGAGCTTTTTTCTCTGTTCCCTCACCACAATCCAGATTCTTTTGGGGAGTTACCAGTACAGTAACCATACCAGGAAGTACTTAATTTATTAAGCTACTGCTTTTCTTAATCTCAGTGGAGATATTTACTGATAAACAGCTACCTACTCAGCATGTTCATGTCGTTCCTAAATGAGCTTTTATCTCTCTGCCCTCACCACAAATCAGATTCTTCTGAGGAGTTCCCAGTACATTATCCTTTCCCCTGTGTAATTACCTTAACAAGCTCCAGCTGTTTTTATTCTCAGAAGGTTTACTCCCTGATATACAGCTGCCTACCCCCTTCGTAAGTGCAGGTCCTAAATGAGCTTTTTTCTCTGTTCCCTCACCACAATATAGATTCTTTTGGGGAGTTACCAGTACAGTAACCATACCAGGAAGTACTTAATTTATTAAGCTACTGCTTTTCTTAATCTCAGTGGAGATATTTACTGATAAACAGCTACCTACGCAGCATGTTCATGTCGTTCCTAAACGAGCTTTTATGTCTCTGCCCTCAGCACAAATCAGATTCTTCTGAGGAGTTCCCAGTACATTATCCTTTCCCCTGTGTAATTACCTTAACAAGCTCCAGCTGTTTTTATTCTCAGAAGGTTTACTCGCTGATATACAGCTGCCTACCCCCTTCGTAAGTGCAGGTCCTAAATGAGCTTTTTTCTCTGTTCCCTCACCACAATCCAGATTCTTTTGGGGAGTTACCAGTACAGTAACCATACCAGGAAGTACTTAATTTATTAAGCTACTGCTTTTCTTAATCTCAGTGGAGATATTTACTGATAAACAGCTACCTACGCAGCATGTTCATGTCGTTCCTAAATGAGCTTTTATCTCTCTGCCCTCACCACAAATCAGATTCTTCTGAGGAGTTCCCAGTACATTATCCTTTCCCCTGTGTAATTACCTTAACAAGCTCCAGCTGTTTTTATTCTCAGAAGGTTTACTCCCTGATATACAGCTGCCTACCCCCTTCGTAAGTGCAGGTCCTAAATGAGCTTTTTTCTCTGTTCCCTCACCACAATCCAGATTCTTTTGGGGAGTTACCAGTACAGTAACCATACCAGGAAGTACTTAATTTATTAAGCTACTGCTTTTCTTAATCTCAGTGGAGATATTTACTGATAAACAGCTACCTACGCAGCATGTTCATGTCGTTCCTAAATGAGCTTTTATCTCTCTGCCCTCACCACAAATCAGATTCTTCTGAGGCGTTCCCAGTACATTATCCTTTCCCCTGTGTAATTACCTTAACAAGCTCCAGCTGTTTTTATTCTCAGAAGGTTTACTCCCTGATATAGAGCTGCCTACCCCCTTCGTAAGTGCAGGTCCTAAGTGAGCTTTTTTCTCTGTTCCCTCACCACAATCCAGATTCTTTTGGGGAGTTACCAGTACAGTAACCATACCAGGAAGTACTTAATTTATTAAGCTACTGCTTTTCTTAATCTCAGTGGAGATATTTACTGATAAACAGCTACCTACGCAGCATGTTCATGTCGTTCTAAATGAGCTTTTATCTCTCTGCCCTCACCACAAATCAGATTCTTCTGAGGAGTTCCCAGTACATTATCCTTTCCCCTGTGTAATTACCTTAACAAGCTCCAGCTGTTTTTATTCTCAGAAGGTTTACTCCCTGATATACAGCTGCCTACCCCCTTCGTAAGTGCAGGTCCTAAATGAGCTTTTTTCTCTGTTCCCTCACCAAAATCCAGATTCTTTTGGGGAATTACCAGTACAGTAACCATACCAGGAAGTACTTAATTTATTAAGCTACTGCTTTTCTTAATCTCAGTGGAGATATTTACTGATAAACAGCTACCTACGCAGCATGTTCATGTCGTTCCTAAACAAGCTTTTATCTCTCTGCCCTCACCACAAATCAGATTCTTCTGAGGAGTTGCCAGTACATTATCCTTTCCCCTGTGTAATTACCTTAACAAGCTCCAGCTGTTTTTATTCTCAGAAGGTTTACTCCCTGATATACAGCTGGCTACCCCCTTCCTAAGTGCAGGTCCTAAATGAGCTTTTTTCTCTGTTCCCTCACCACAATCCAGATTCTTTTGGGGAGTTACCTGTACAGTAACCATACCAGGAAGTACTTAATTTATTAAGCTACTGCTTTTCTTAATCTCAGTGGAGATATTTACTGATAAACAGCTACCTACGCAGCATGTTCAAGTCGTTCCTAAATGAGCTTTTATCTCTCTGCCCTCACCACAAATCAGATTCTTCTGAGGAGTTCCCAGTACATTATCCTTTCCCCTGTGTAATTACCTTAACAAGCTCCAGCTGTTTTTATTCTCAGAAGGTTTACTCCCTGATATACAGCTGCCTACCACCTTCGTAAGTGCAGGTCCTAAATGAGCTTTTTTCTCTGTTCCCTCACCACAATCCAGATTCTTTTGGGGAGTTACCAGTACAGTAACCATACCAGGAAGTACTTAATTTATTAAGCTACTGCTTTTCTTAATCTCAGTGGAGATATTTACTGATAAACAGCTACCTACGCAGCATGTTCATGTCGTTCCCAAATGAGCTTTTTTCTCTCTGCCCTCACCACAAATCAGATTCTTCTGAGGAGTTCCCAGTACATTATCCTTTCCCCTGTGTAATTACCTTAACAAGCTCCAGCTGTTTTTATTCTCAGAAGGTTTACTCCCTGATATACAGCTGCCTACCCCCTTCGTAAGTGCAGGTCCTAAATGGGCTTTTTTCTCTGTTCCCTCACCACAATCCAGATTCTTTTGGGGAGTTGCCAGTACAGTAAACATACCAGGAAGTACTTAATTTATTAAGCTACTGCTTTTCTTAATCTCAGTGGAGATATTTACTGATAAACAGCTACCTACGCAGCATGTTCATGTCGTCCCTAAATGAGCTTTTATCTCTCTGCCCTCACCACAAATCAGATTCTTCTGAGGAGTTCCCAGTATATTATCCTTTCCCCTGTGTAATTACCTTAACAAGCTCCAGCTGTTTTTATTCTCAGAAGGTTTACTCCCTGATATACAGCTGCCTACCCCCTTCGAAAGTGCAGGTCATAAATGAGCTTTTTTCTCTGTTCCCTCACCACAATCCAGATTCTTTTGGGGAGTTACCAGTACAGTAACCATACCAGGAAGTACTTAATTTATTAAGCTACTGCTTTTCTTAATCTCAGTGGAGATATTTACTGATAAACAGCTACCTACGCAGCATGTTCATGTCGTTCCTAAATGAGCTTTTATCTCTCTGCCCTCACCACAAATCAGATTCATCTGAGGAGTTCCCAGTACATTATCCTTTCCCCTGTGTAATTACCTTAACAAGCTCCAGCTGTTTTTATTCTCAGAAGGTTTACTCCCTGATATACAGCTGCCTACCCCCTTCGTAAGTGCAGGTCCTAAATGAGCTTTTTTCTCTGTTCCCTCACCACAATCCAGATTCTTTTGTGGAGTGACCAGTACAGTAACCATACCAGGAAGTACTTAATTTATTAAGCTACTGCTTTTCTTAATCTCAGTGGAGATATTTACTGATAAACAGCTACCTACACAGCATGTTCATGTCGTTCCTAAACGAGCTTTTATGTCTCTGCCCTCAGCACAAATCAGATTCTTCTGAGGAGTTCCCAGTACATTATCCTTTCCCCTGTGTAATTACCTTAACAAGCTCCAGCTGTTTTTATTCTCAGAAGGTTTATTCCCTGATATACAGCTGCCTACCACCTTCGTAAGTGCAGGTCCTAAATGAGCTTTTTTCTCTGTTCCCTCACCACAATCCAGATTCTTTTGGGGAGTTAGCCAGTATAGTAACCATACCAGGAAGTACTTAATTTATTAAGCTACTGCTTTTCTTAATCTCAGTGGAGATATTTACTGATAAACAGCTACCTACGCAGCATGTTCATGTCGTTCCTAAACGAGCTTTTATCTCTCTGCCCTCAACACAAATCAGAGTCTTCTGAGGAGTTCCCAGTACATTATCCTTTCCCCTGTGTAATTACCTTAACAAGCTCCAGCTTTTTTTATTCTCAGAAGGTTTACTCCCTGATATACAGCTGCCTACCCCCTTCGTAAGTGCAGGTCCTAAATGAGCTTTTTTCTCTGTTCCATCACTACAATCCAGATTCTTTTGGGGAGTTACCAGTACAGTAACCATACCAGGAAGTACTTAATTTATTAAGCTACTGCTTTTCTTAATCTCAGTGGAGATATTTACTTTTAAACAGCTACCTACTCAGCATGTTCATGTCGTTCCTAAATGAGCTTTTATCTCTCTGCCCTCACCACAAATCAGATTCTTCTGAGGAGTTCCCAGTACATTATCCTTTCCCCTGTGTAATTACCTTAACAAGCTCCAGCTGTTTTTATTCTCAGAAGGTTTACTCCCTGATATACAGCTGCCTACCCCCTTCGTAAGTGCAGGTCCTAAATGAGCTTTTTTCTCTGTTCCCTCACCACAATCCAGATTCTTTTGGGGAGTTACCAGTACAGTAACCATACCAGGAAGTACTTAATTTATTATTCTACTGCTTTTCTTAATCTCAGTGGAGATATTTACTGATAAACAGCTACCTACGCAGCATGTTCATGTCGTTGCTAAATGAGCTTTAATCTCTCTGCCCTCACCACAAATCAGATTCTTCTGAGGAGTTGCCAGTTCATTATCCTTTCCCCTGTGTAATTACCTTAACAACCTCCAGCTGTTTTTATTCTCAGAAGGTTTACTCCCTGATATACAGCTGCCTACCCCCTTCGTAAGTGCAGGTTCTAAATGAGCTTTTTTCTCTGTTCCCTCACCACAATCCAGATTCTTTTGGGGAGTTAGCAGTACAGTAACAATAGCAGGAAGTACTTAATTTATTAAGCTACTGCTTTTCTTAATCTCAGTGGAGATATTTACTGATAAACAGCTACCTACGCAGCATGTTCATGTCGTTCCTAAATGAGCTTTTATCTCTCTGCCCTCACCACAAATCAGATTCTTCTGAGGAGTTCCCAGTACATTATCCTTTCCCCTGTGTAATTACCTTAACAAGCTCCAGCTGTTTTTATTCTCAGAAGGTTTCCTCCCTGATATACAGCTGCCTACCCCCTTCGTAAGTGCAGGTCCTAAATGAGCTTTTTTCTCTGTTCCCTCACCACAATCCAGATTCTTTTGGGGAGGTACCAGTACAGTAACCATACCAGGAAGTACTTAATTTATTAAGCTACTGTTTTCTTAATCTCAGTGGAGATATTTACTGATAAACAGCTACCTACGCAGCATGTTCATGTCGTTCCTAAATGAGCTTTTATCTCTCTGCCCTCACCACAAATCAGATTCTTCTGAGGAGTTCCCAGTACATTATCCTTTCCCCTGTGTAATTACCTTAACAAGCTCCAGCTGTTTTTATTCTCAGAAGGTTTACTGCCTGATATACAGCTGCCTACCCCCTTCGTAAGTGCAGGTCCTAAATGAGCTTTTTTCTCTGTTCCCTCACCACAATCCAGATTCTTTTGGGGAGTTACCAGTACAGTAACCATACCAGGAAGTACTTAATTTATGAAGCTACTGCTTTTCTTAATCTCAGTGGAGATATTTACTGATAAACAGCTAACTACGCAGCATGTTCATGTCGTTCCTAAATGAGCTTTTATCTCTCTGCCCTCACCACAAATCAGATTCTTCTGAGGAGTTCCCAGTACATTATCCTTTCCCCTGTGTAATAACCTTAACAAGCTCCAGTTGTTTTTATTCTCAGAAGGTTTACTCCCTGATATACAGCTGCCTACCCCCTTCGTAAGTGCAGGTCCTAAATGAGCTTTTTTCTCTGTTCCCTCACCACAATCCAGATTCTTTTGGGGAGTTACCAGTACAGTAACCATACCAGGAAGTACTTAATTTATTAAGCTACTGCTTTTCTTAATCTCAGTGGAGATATTTACTGATAAACAGCTACCTACTCAGCATGTTCATGTCGTTCCTAAATGAGCTTTTATCTCTCTGCCCTCACCACAAATCAGATTCTTCTGAGGAGTTCCCAGTACATTATCCTTTCCCCTGTGTAATTACCTTAACAAGCTCCAGCTGTTTTTATTCTCAGAAGGTTTACTCGCTGATATACAGCTGCCTACCCCCTTCGTAAGTGCAGGTCCTAAATGAGCTTTTTTCTCTGTTCCCTCACCACAATCCAGATTCTTTTGGGGAGTTACCAGTACAGTAACCATACCAGGAAGTACTTAATTTATTAAGCTACTGCTTTTCTTAATCTCAGTGGAGATATTTACTGATAAACAGCTACCTACGCAGCATGTTCATGTCGTTCCTAAATGAGCTTTTATCTCTCTGCCCTCACCACAAATCAGATTCTTCTGAGGAGTTCCCAGTACATTATCCTTTCCCCTGTGTAATTACCTTAACAAGCTCCAGCTGTTTTTATTCTCAGAAGGTTTACTCCCTGATATACAGCTGCCTACCCCCTTCGTAAGTGCAGGTCCTAAATGAGCTTTTTTCTCTGTTCCCTCACCACAATCCAGATTCTTTTGGGGAGTTACCAGTACAGTAACCATACCAGGAAGTACTTAATTTATTAAGCTACTGCTTTTCTTAATCTCAGTGGAGATATTTACTGATAAACAGCTACCTACGCAGCATGTTCATGTCGTTCCTAAATGAGCTTTTATCTCTCTGCCCTCACCACAAATCAGATTCTTCTGAGGCGTTCCCAGTACATTATCCTTTCCCCTGTGTAATTACCTTAACAAGCTCCAGCTGTTTTTATTCTCAGAAGGTTTACTCCCTGATATACAGCTGCCTACCCCCTTCGTAAGTGCAGGTCCTAAGTGAGCTTTTTTCTCTGTTCCCTCACCACAATCCAGATTCTTTTGGGGAGTTACCAGTAGAGTAAGCATACCAGGAAGTACTTAATTTATTAAGCTACTGCTTTACTTAATCTCAGTGGAGATATTTACTGATAAACAGCTACCTACTCAGCATGTTCATGTCGTTCTAAATGAGCTTTTATCTCTCTGCCCTCACCACAAATCAGATTCTTCTGAGGAGTTCCCAGTACATTATCCTTTCCCCTGTGTAATTACCTTAACAAGCTCCAGCTGTTTTTATTCTCAGAAGGTTTACTCCCTGATATACAGCTGCCTACCCCCTTCGTAAGTGCAGGTCCTAAATGAGCTTTTTTCTCTGTTCCCTCACCACAATCCAGATTCTTTTGGGGAGTTACCAGTACAGTAACCATACCAGGAAGTACTTAATTTATTAAGCTACTGCTTTTCTTAATCTCAGTGGAGATATTTACTGATAAACAGCTACCTACGCAGCATGTTCATGTCGTTCCTAAACAAGCTTTTATCTCTCTGCCCTCACCACAAATCAGATTCTTCTGAGGAGTTGCCAGTACATTATCCTTTCCCCTGTGTAATTACCTTAACAAGCTCCAGCTGTTTTTATTCTCAGAAGGTTTACTCCCTGATATACAGCTGGCTACCCCCTTCCTAAGTGCAGGTCCTAAATGAGCTTTTTTCTCTGTTCCCTCACCACAATCCAGATTCTTTTGGGGAGTTACCAGTACAGTAACCATACCAGGAAGTACTTAATTTATTAAGCTACTGCTTTTCTTAATCTCAGTGGAGATATTACTGATAAACAGCTACCTACGCAGCATGTTCATGTCGTTCCTAAATGAGCTTTTATCTCTCTGCCCTCACCACAAATCAGATTCTTCTGAGGAGTTCCCAGTACATTATCCTTTCCCCTGTGTAATTACCTTAACAAGCTCCAGCTGTTTTTATTCTCAGAAGGTTTACTCCCTGATATACAGCTGCCTACCACCTTCGTAAGTGCAGGTCCTAAATGAGCTTTTTTCTCTGTTCCCTCACCACAATCCAGATTCTTTTGGGGAGTTACCAGTACAGTAACCATACCAGGAAGTACTTAATTTATTAAGCTACTGCTTTTCTTAATCTCAGTGGAGATATTTACTGATAAACAGCTACCTACGCAGCATGTTCATGTCGTTCCCAAATGAGCTTTTTTCTCTCTGCCCTCACCACAAATCAGATTCTTCTGAGGAGTTCCCAGTACATTATCCTTTCCCCTGTGTAATTACCTTAACAAGCTCCAGCTGTTTTTATTCTCAGAAGGTTTACTCCCTGATATACAGCTGCCTACCCCCTTCGTAAGTGCAGGTCCTAAATGGTCTTTTTTCTCTGTTCCCTCACCACAATCCAGATTCTTTTGGGGAGTTGCCAGTACAGTAAACATACCAGGAAGTACTTAATTTATTAAGCTACTGCTTTTCTTAATCTCAGTGGAGATATTTACTGATAAACAGCTACCTACGCAGCATGTTCATGTCGTCCCTAAATGAGCTTTTATCTCTCTGCCCTCACCACAAATCAGATTCTTCTCAGGAGTTCCCAGTATATTATCCTTTCCCCTGTGTAATTACCTTAACAAGCTCCAGCTGTTTTTATTCTCAGAAGGTTTACTCCCTGATATACAGCTGCCTACCCCCTTCGAAAGTGCAGGTCATAAATGAGCTTTTTTTCTGTTCCCTCACCACAATCCAGATTCTTTTGGGGAGTTACCAGTACAGTAACCATACCAGGAAGTACTTAATTTATTAAGCTACTGCTTTTCTTAATCTCAGTGGAGATATTTACTGATAAACAGCTACCTACGCAGCATGTTCATGTCGTTCCTAAATGAGCTTTTATCTCTCTGCCCTCACCACAAATCAGATTCTTCTGAGGAGTTCCCAGTACATTATCCTTTCCCCTGTGTAATTACCTTAACAAGCTCCAGCTGTTTTTATTCTCAGAAGGTTTACTCCCTGATATACAGCTGCCTACCCCTTCGTAAGTGCAGGTCCTAAATGAGCTTTTTTCTCTGTTCCATCACCACAATCCAGATTCTTTTGGGGAGTGACCAGTACAGAAACCATACCAGGAAGTACTTAATTTATTAAGCTACTGCTTTTCTTAATCTCAGTGGAGATATTTACTGATAAACAGCTACCTACACAGCATGTTCATGTCGTTCCTAAACGAGCTTTTATGTCTCTGCCCTCAGCACAAATCAGATTCTTCTGAGGAGTTCCCAGTACATTATCCTTTCCCCTGTGTAATTACCTTAACAAGCTCCAGCTGTTTTTATTCTCAGAAGGTTTATTCCCTGATATACACCTGCCTACCCCCTTCGTAAGTGCAGGTGCTAAATGAGCTTTTTTCTCTGTTCCCTCACCACAATGCAGATACTTTCGGGGAGTTACCAGTACAGTAACCATACCAGGAAGTACTTAATTTATTTAGCTACTGCTTTTCTTCATCTCAGTGGAGATATTTACTGATAAACAGCTACCTACGCAGCATGTTCATGTCGTCCCTAAATGAGCTTTTATCTCTCTGCCCTCACCACAAATCAGATTCTTCTGAGGAGTTCCCAGTATATTATCCTTTCCCCTGTGTAATTACCTTAACAAGCTCCAGCTGTTTTTATTCTCAGAAGGTTTACTCCCTGATATACAGCTGCCTACCCCCTTCGAAATTGCAGGTCCTAAATGAGCTTTTTTCTCTGTTCCCTCACCACAATCCAGATTCTTTTGGGGAGTTACCAGTAGAGTAACCATACCAGGAAGTACTTAATTGATTAAGCTATTGCTTTTCTTAATCTCAGTGGAGATATTTACTGATAAACAGCTACCTACGCAGCATGTTCATGTCCTTCCTAAATGAGCTTTTATCTCTCGGCCCTCACCACAAATCAGATTCTTCTGAGGAGTTCCCAGTACATTATCCTTTCCCCTGTGTAATTACCTTAACAAGATCCAGCTGTTTTTATTCTCAGAAGGTTTACTCCCTGATATACAGCTGCCTACCCCCTTTGTAAGTGCAGGTGCTAAATGAGCTTTTTTCTCTGTTCCCTCACCACAATCCAGATACTTTCGGGGAGTTACCAGTACAGTAACCATACCAGGAAGTACTTAATTTATTTGGCTACTGCTTTTCTTAATCTCAGTGGAGATATTTACTGATAAACAGCTACCTACGCAGCATGTTCATGTCGTCCCTAAATGAGCTTTTATCTCTCTGCCCTCACCACAAATCAGATTCTTCTGAGGAGTTCCCAGTACATTATCCTTTCCCCTGTGTAATTACCTTAACAAGCTCCAGCTGTTTTTATTCTCAGAAGGTTTACTCCCTGATATACAGCTGCCTACCCCCTTCGTAAGTGCAGGTCCTAAATGAGCTTTTTTCTCTGTTCCCTCACCACAATCCAGATTCTTTTGGCGAGTTACCAGTACAGTAACCATACCAGGAAGTACTTAATTTATTAAGCTACTGCTTTTCTTAATCTCAGTGGAGATATTTACTGATAAACAGCTACCTACACAGCATGTTCATGTCGTTCCTAAACGAGCTTTTATGTCTCTGCCCTCAGCACAAATCAGATTCTTCTGAGGAGTTCCCAGTACATTATCCTTTCCCCTGTGTAATTACCTTAACAAGCTCCAGCTGTTTTTATTCTCAGAAGGTTTATTCCCTGATATACAGCTGCCTACCACCTTCGTAAGTGCAGGTCCTAAATGAGCTTTTTTCTCTGTTCCCTCACCACCATCCAGATTCTTTTGGGGAGTTAGCCAGTATAGTAACCATACCAGGAAGTACTTAATTTATTAAGCTACTGCTTTTCTTAATCTCAGTGGAGATATTTACTGATAAACAGCTACCTACGCAGCATGTTCATGTCGTTCCTAAACAAGCTTTTATCTCTCTGCCCTCACCACAAATCAGATTCTTCTGAGGAGTTGCCAGTACATTATCCTTTCCCCTGTGTAATTACCTTAACAAGCTCCAGATGTTTTTATTCTCAGAAGGTTTACTCCCTGATATACAGCTGGCTACCCCCTTCCTAAGTGCAGGTCCTAAATGAGCTTTTTTCTCTGTTCCCTCACCACAATCCAGATTCTTTTGGGGAGTTACCAGTACAGTAACCATACCAGGAAGTACTTAATTTATTAAGCTACTGCTTTTCTTAATCTCAGTGGATATATTTACTGATAAACAGCTACCTACGCAGCATGTTCATGTCGTTCCTAAATGAGCTTTTATCTCTCTGCCCTCACCACAAATCAGATTCTTCTGAGGAGTTCCCAGTACATTATCCTTTCCCCTGTGTAATTACCTTAACAAGCTCCAGCTGTTTTTATTCTCAGAAGGTTTACTCCCTGATATACAGCTGCCTACCACCTTCGTAAGTGCAGGTCCTAAATGAGCTTTTTTCTCTGTTCCCTCACCACAATCCAGATTCTTTTGGGGAGTTACCAGTACAGTAACCATACCAGGAAATACTTAATTTATTAAGCTACTGCTTTTCTTAATCTCAGTGGAGATATTTACTGATAAACAGCTACCTACGCAGCATGTTCATGTCGTTCCCAAATGAGCTTTTTTCTCTCTGCCCTCACCACAAATCAGATTCTTCTGAGGAGTTCCCAGTACATTATCCTTTCCCCTGTGTAATTACCTTAACAAGCTCCAGCTGTTTTTATTCTCAGAAGGTTTACTCCCTGATATACAGCTGCCTACCCCCTTCGTAAGTGCAGGTCCTAAATGGGCTTTTTTCTCTGTTCCCTCACCACAATCCAGTTTCTTTTGGGGAGTTGCCAGTACAGTAAACATACCAGGAAGTACTTAATTTATTAAGCTACTGCTTTTCTTAATCTCAGTGGAGATATTTACTGATAAACAGCTACCTACGCAGCATGTTCATGTCGTCCCTAAATGAGCTTTTATCTCTCTGCCCTCACCACAAATCAGATTCTTCTGAGGAGTTCCCAGTATATTATCCTTTCCCCTGTGTAATTACCTTAACAAGCTCCAGCTGTTTTTATTCTCAGATGGTTTACTCCCTGATATACAGCTGCCTACGCCCTTCGAAAGTGCAGGTCATAAATGAGCTTTTTTCTCTGTTCCCTCACCACAATCCAGATTCTTTTGGGGAGTTACCAGTACAGTAACCATACCAGGAAGTACTTAATTTATTAAGCTACTGCTTTTCTTAATCTCAGTGGAGATATTTACTGATAAACAGCTACCTACGCAGCATGTTCATGTCGTTCCTAAATGAGCTTTTATCTCTCTGCCCTCACCACAAATCAGATTCATCTGAGGAGTTCCCAGTACATTATCCTTTCCCCTGTGTAATTACCTTAACAAGCTCCAGCTGTTTTTATTCTCAGAAGGTTTACTCCCTGATATACAGCTGCCTACCCCCTTCGTAAGTGCAGGTCCTAAATGAGCTTTTTTCTTTGTTCCCTCACCACAATCCAGATTCTTTTGGGGAGTGACCAGTACAGTAACCATACCAGGAAGTACTTAATTTATTAAGCTACTGCTTTTCTTAATCTCAGTGGAGATATTTACTGATAAACAGC
The DNA here is from genome assembly GCF_023159225.1 of Perognathus longimembris pacificus. NCBI lineage: Eukaryota > Metazoa > Chordata > Mammalia > Rodentia > Heteromyidae > Perognathus > Perognathus longimembris. Next base: position 25,998 of record NW_025959946.1, on the reverse strand, counting down.
TACCTACACAGCATGTTCATGTCGTTCCTAAACGAGCTTTTATGTCTCTGCCCTCAGCACAAATCAGATTCTTCTGAGGAGTTCCCAGTACATTATCCTTTCCCCTGTGTAATTACCTTAACAAGCTCCAGCTGTTTTTATTCTCAGAAGGTTTCCTCCCTGATATACAGCTGCCTACCACCTTCGTAAGTGCAGGTCCTAAATGAGCTTTTTTCTCTGTTCCCTCACCACAATCCAGATTCTTTTGGGGAGTTAGCCAGTATAGTAACCATACCAGGAAGTACTTAATTTATTAAGCTACTGCTTTTCTTAATCTCAGTGGAGATATTTACTGATAAACAGCTACCTACGCAGCATGTTCATGTCGTTCCTAAACGAGCTTTTATCTCTCTGCCCTCAACACAAATCAGAGTCTTCTGAGGAGTTCCCAGTACATTATCCTTTCCCCTGTGTAATTACCTTAACAAGCTCCAGCTTTTTTTATTCTCAGAAGGTTTCCTCCCTGATATACAGCTGCCTACCCCCTTCGTAAGTGCAGGTCCTAAATGAGCTTTTTTCTCTGTTCCATCACCACAATCCAGATTCTTTTGGGGAGTTACCAGTACAGTAACCATACCAGGAAGTACTTAATTTATTAAGCTACTGCTTTTCTTAATCTCAGTGGAGATATTTACTTTTAAACAGCTACCTACTCAGCATGTTCATGTCGTTCCTAAATGAGCTTTTATCTCTCTGCCCTCACCACAAATCAGATTCTTCTGAGGAGTTCCCAGTACATTATCCTTTCCCCTGTGTAATTACCTTAACAAGCTCCAGCTGTTTTTATTCTCAGAAGGTTTACTCCCTGATATACAGCTGCCTACCCCCTTCGTAAGTGCAGGTCCTAAATGAGCTTTTTTCTCTGTTCCCTCACCACAATCCAGATTCTTTTGGGAGTTACCAGTACAGTAACCATACCAGGAAGTACTTAATTTATTATTCTACTGCTTTTCTTAATCTCAGTGGAGATATTTACTGATAAACAGCTACCTACGCAGCATGTTCATGTCGTTGCTAAATGAGCTTTTATCTCTCTGCCCTCACCACAAATCAGATTCTTCTGAGGAGTTGCCAGTTCATTATCCTTTCCCCTGTGTAATTACCTTAACAAGCTCCAGCTGTTTTTATTCTCAGAAGGTTTACTCCCTGATATACAGCTGCCTACCCCCTTCGTAAGTGCAGGTCTTAAATGAGCTTTTTTCTCTGGTCCCTCACCACAATCCAGATTCTTTTGGGGAGTTACCAGTACAGTAACCATACCAGGAAGTACTTAATTTATTAAGCAACTGCTTTTCTTAAACTCAGTGGAGATATTTACTGATAAACAGCTACCTACGCAGCATGTTCATGCCGTTCCTAAAGGAGCTTTTATCTCTCTGCCCTCACCACAAATCAGATTCTTCTGAGGAGTTCCCAGTACATTATCCTTTCCCCTGTGTAATTACCTTAACAAGCTCCAGCTGTTTTTATTCTCAGAAGGTGTACTCCCTGATATACAGCTGCCTACCCCCTTCGTAAGTGCAGGTCCTAAATGAGCTTTTTTCTCTGTTCCCTCACCACAATCCAGATTCTTTTGGGGAGTTACCAGTACAGTAACCATACCAGGAAGTACTTAATTTATTAAGCTACTGCTTTTCTTAATCTCAGTGGAGATATTTACTGATAAACAGCTACCTACGCAGCATGTTCATGTCGTTCCTAAACGAGCTTTTATCTCTCTGCCCTCACCACCAATCAGATTCTTCTGAGGAGTTCCCAGTACATTATCCTTTCTCCTGTGTAATTACCTTAACAAGCTCCAGCTGTTTTTATTCTCAGAAGGTTTACTCCCTGATATACAGCTGCCTACCCCCTTCGTAAGTGCAGGTCCTAAATGAGCTTTTTTCTCTGTTCCCTCACCACAATCCAGATTCTTTTGGGGAGTTACCAGTACAGTAACCATACCAGGAAATACTTAATTTATTAAGCTACTTCTTTTCTTAATCTCAGTGGAGATATTTACTGATAAACAGCTACCTACGCAGCATGTTCATGTCGTTCCTAAATGAGCTTTTATCTCTCTGCCCTCAGCACAAATCAGATTCTTCTGAAGAGTTCCCAGTACATTATCCTTTTTCCTGTGTAATTACCTTAACAAGCTCCAGCTGTTTTTATTCTCAGAAGGTTTCCTCCCTGATATACAGCTGCCTACCCCCTTCGTAAGTGCAGGTCCTAAATGAGCTTTTTTCTCTGTTCCCTCACCACAATCCAGATTCTTTTGGGGAGTTACCAGTACAGTAACCATACCAGGAAGTACTTAATTTATTAAGCTACTGCTTTTCTTAATCTCAGTGGAGATATTTACTGATAAACAGCTACCTACGCAGCATGTTCATGTCGTTCCTAAATGAGCTTTTATCTCTCGGCCCTCACCACAAATCAGATTCTTCTGAGGAGTTCCCAGTACATTATCATTCCCCTGTGTAATTACCTTAACAATCTCCAGCTGTTTTTATTCTCAGAAGGTTTACTCCCTGATATACAGCTGCCTACCCCCTTCGTAAGTGCAGGTCCTAAATGAGCTTTTTTCTCTGTTCCCTCACCACAATCCAGATTCTTTTGGGGAGTTACCAGTACAGTAACCATACCAGGAAGTACTTAATTTATTAAGCTACTGCTTTTCTTAATCTCAGTGGAGATATTTACTGATAAACAGCTACCTACGCAGCATGTTCATGTCGTTCCTAAATGAGCTTTTATCTCTCTCCCCTCACCACAAATCAGATTCTTCTGAGGAGTTCCCAGTACATTATCCTTTCCCCTGTGTTATTACCTTAACAAGCTCCAGCTGTTTTTATTCTCAGTAGGTTTACTCCGTGATATACAGCTGCCTACCCCCTTCGTAAGTGCAGGTCCTAAATGAGCTTTTTTCTCTGTTCCCTCACAACAATCCAGATTCTTTTGGAGAGTTACCAGTACAGTAACCATACCAGGAAGTACTTAATTTATTAAGCTACTGCTTTTCTTAATCTCAGTGGAGATATTTACTGATAAACAGCTACCTACGCAGCATGTTCATGTCGTTCCTAAATGAGCTTTTATCTCTCTCCCCTCACCACAAATCCGATTCTTCGGAGGAGTTCCCAGTACATTATCCTTTCCCCTGTGCAATTACCTTAACACGCTCCAGCTGTTTTTATTCTCAGAAGGTTTACCCGTGATATACAGCTGCCTACCCCCTTCCTAAGTGCAGGTCCTAAATGAGCTTTTTTCTCTGTTCCCTCACCACAATCCAGATTCTTTTGGGGAGTGACCAGTACAGTAACCATATCAGGAAGTACTTAATTTATTAAGCTACTGCTTTTCTTAATCTCAGTGGAGATATTTACTGATAAACAGATACCTACGCAGCATGTTCATGTCGTTCTTAATGAGCTTTTATCTCTCTCGCCTCACCACAAATGAGATTCTTCTGAGGAGTTCGCAGTACATTATCCTTTCCCCTGTGTAATTAACTTGAGAAACTCCAGCTGTTTTTATTCTCAGAAGGTTTACTCCCTGATATACAGCTGCCTACCCCCTTGGTAAGTGCAGGTCCTAAATGAGCTTTTTTCTCTGTTCCCTCACCACAATCCAGATTCTTTTGGGGAGTTACCAGTACAGTAACCATACCAGGAAGTACTTAATTTATTAAGCTACTGCTTTTCTTAAACTCAGTGGAGATATTTACTGATAAACAGCTACCTACGCAGCATGTTCATGTCGTTCCTAAATGAGCTTTTATCTCTCTCACCTCACCAGAAATCAGATTCTTCTGAGGAGTTCCCAGTACATTATCCTTTCCCCTGTGTAATTATCTTAACAAGCTCCAGCTGTTTTTATTCTCAGAAGGTTTAGTCCCTGATATACAGATGACTACCCCCTTCGTAAGTGCAGGTCCTGAATGTGCTTTTTTCTCTGTTCCCTCACCACAATCCAGATTCTTTTGGGGAGTTACCAGTACAGTAACCATACCAGGAAGTACTTAATTTATTAAGCTACAGCTTTTCTTAATCTCAGTGGAGATATTTACTGATAAACAGCTACCTACGCAGCATGTTCATGTCGTTCCTAAATGAGCTTTTATCTCTCTCCCCTCACCACAAATCAGATTCTTCTGAGGAGTTCCCAGTACATTATCCTTTTCCCTGTAATTACCTTAACAAGCTCCAGCTGTATTTATTCTGAGAAGTTTTACTCCCTGACATACAGCTGCCTACCCCCTTCGTAAGTGCAGGTCCTAAATGAACTTTTTTCTCTGTTCCCTCACCAAAATCCAGATTCTTTTGGGGAGTGACCAGTACAGTAACCAAACCAGGAAGTACTTAATTTATTAAGCTACTGCTTTTCTTAATCTCAGTGGAGATATTTACTGATAAACAGCTACCTACGCAGCATGTTCATGTCGTTACTATATGAGCTTTTATCTCTATCCCCTCACCACAAATCCGATTCTTCTGAGGGGTTCCCAGTACATTATCCTTTCCCCTGTGTAATTACCTTAACAAGCTCCAGCTGTTTTTATTCTCAGCAGGTTTACTCCCTGATATACAGCTGCCTACCCCCTTCCATGTGCAGGTCCTAAATGAGCTTTTTTCTCTGTTCCCTCACCACAATCCAGATTCTTTTGGGGAATGACCAGTACAGTAACCATACCAGGAAGTTGTTAATTTATTAAGCTACTGCTTTTCTTAATCTCAGTGGAGGTATTTACTGATAAACAGATACCTACGCAGCATGTTCATGTCGTTCCTAAATGAGCTTTTATCTCTCTCCCCTCACCACAAATGAGATTCTTCTGAGGAGTTCCCAGTACATTATCCTTTCCCCTGTGTAATTACCTTAACAAGCTCCAGCTGTTTTTATTCTCAGAAGGTTTACTCCCTGATATACAGCTGCCTACACCCTCCGTATGTGCAGGTCCTAAATGAGCTTTTTTCTCTGTTCCCTCACCACAATCCAGATTCTTTTGGGGAGTTACCAGTACAGTAACCATACCAGGAGGTACTTAATTTATTAAGCTACTGCTTTTCTTAATCTCAGTGGAGATATTTACTGATAAACAGCTACCTACGAAGCATGTTTATGTCGTTCCTAAATGAGCTTTTATCTCTCTCACCTCACCAGAAATCAGATTCTTCTGAGGAGTTCCCAGTACATTATCCTTTCCCCTGTGTAATTACCTTAACAAGCTCCAGCTGTTTTTATTCTCCGAAGGTTTACTCCCTGATATACAGCTGCCTACCCCCTTCGTAAGTGCAATTCCTAAATGTGCTTTTTTCTCTGTTCCCTCACCACAATCCAGATTCTTTTGGGGAGTTACCAGTACAGTAACCATACCAGGAAGTACTTAATTTATTAAGCTACAGCTTTTCTTAATCTCAGTGGAGATATTTACTGATAAACAGCTACCTACGCAGCATGTTTATGTCGTTCCTAAATGAGCTTTTATCTCTCTCCCCTCACCACAAATCAGATTCTTCTGAGGAGTTTCCAGGACATTATCCTTTCCCCTGTGTAATTACATTAACAAGCTCCAGCCGTTTTTATTCTGAGAAGGTTTACTCCCTGATATACAGCTGCCTACCCCCTTCGTAAGTGCAGGTCCTAAATGAGCTTTTTTTTCTGTTCCCTCACCACAATCCAGATTCTTTTGGGTAGTGACCAGTAGAGTAACCATACCAGGAATTACTTAATTTATTAAGCTACTGCTTTTCTTAATCTCAGTGGAGATATTTACTGATAAACAGCTACGTACGCAGCATGTTCATGTCGTTCCTAAATGAGCTTTTATCTCTCTCCCTTCACCACAAATGAGATTCTTCTGAGGAGTTCCCAGTACATTATCCTTTCCCCTGTGGAATTCCCTTAAAAAGCTCCAGCTGTTTTTATTCTCAGAAGGTTTACTCCCTGATATACAGCTGCCTACCCCCTTCGTAAGTGCAGGTTCTAAATGAGCTTTTTTCTCTGTTCCCTCACCACAATCCAGATTCTTTTGGGGAGTTACAAGTACAGTAACCATAACAGGAAGTACTTAATTTATTAAGCTACTGCTTTTCTTAATCTCAGTGGAGATATTTACTGATAAACAGCTACCTACGCAGCATGTTCATGTCGTTCCTATATGAGCTTATATCTCTCTCCCCTCACCACAAATCCGATTCTTCTGAGGAGTTCCCAGTACATTATCCTTTCCCCGGTGTAATTACCTTAACAAGCTCCAGCTGTTTTTATTCTCAGCAGGTTTACTCCCTGATATACAGCTGCCTACCCCCTTCCATGTGCAGGTCCTAAATGAGCTTTTTTCTCTGTTCCCTCACCACAATCCAGATTCTTTTGGGGAATGACCAGTACAGTAACCATACCAGGAAGTTGTTAATTTATTAAGCTACTGCTTTTCTTAATCTCAGTGGAGGTATTTACTGATAAACAGATACCTACGCAGCATGTTCATGTCGTTCCTAAATGAGCTTTTATCTCTCTCCCCTCACCACAAATGAGATTCTTCTGAGGAGTTCCCAGTACATTATCCTTTCCCTGTGTAATTACCTTAAGAAGCTCCAGCTGTTTTTATTCTCAGAAGGTTTACTCCCTGATATACAGCTGCCTACACCCTCCGTATGTGCAGGTCCTAAATGAGCTTTTTTCTCTGTTCCCTCACCACAATCCAGATTCTTTTGGGGAGTTACCAGTACAGTAACCATACCAGGAGGTACTTAATTTATTAAGCTACTGCTTTTCTTAATCTCAGGGGAGATATTTACTGATAAACAGCTACCTACGAAGCATGTTTATGTCGTTCCTAAATGAGCTTTTATCTCTCTCACCTCACCAGAAATCAGATTCTTCTGAGGAGTTCCCAGTACATTATCCTTTCCCCTGTGTAATTACCTTAACAAGCTCCAGCTGTTTTTATTCTCCGAAGGTTTACTCCCTGATATACAGCTGCCTACCCCCTTCGTAAGTGCAATTCCTAAATGTGCTTTTTTCTCTGTTCCCTCACCACAATCCAGATTCTTTTGGGGAGTTACCAGTACAGTAACCATACCAGGAAGTACTTAGTTTATTAAGCTACAGCTTTTCTTAATCTCAGTGGAGATATTTACTGATAAACAGCTACCTACGCAGCATGTTTATGTCGTTCCTAAATGAGCTTTTATCTCTCTCCCCTCACCACAAATCAGATTCTTCTGAGGAGTTTCCAGGACATTATCCTTTCCCCTGTGTAATTACCTTAACAAGCTCCAGCTGTTTTTATTCTGAGAAGGTTTACTCCCTGATATACAGCTGCCTACCCCCTTCGTAAGTGCAGGTCCTAAATGAGCTTTTTTTTCTGTTCCGTCACCACAATCCAGATTCTTTTGGGTAGTGACCAGTAGAGTAACCATACCAGGAATTACTTAATTTATTAAGCTACTGCTTTTCTTAATCTCAGTGGAGATATTTACTGATAAACAGCTACGTACGCAGCATGTTCATGTCGTTCCTAAATGAGCTTTTATCTCTCTCCCTTCACCACAAATGAGATTCTTCTGAGGAGTTCCCAGTACATTATCCTTTCCCCTGTGTAATTACCTTAACAAGCTCCAGCTGTTTTTATTCTCAGAAGGTTTACTCCCTGATATACAGCTGCCTACACCCTCCGTATGTGCAGGTCCTAAATGAGCTTTTTTCTCTGTTCCCTCACCACAATCCAGATTCTTTTGGGGAGTAACCAGTACAGTAACCATACCAGGAAGTACTTAATTTATTAAGCTACTGCTTTTCTTAATCTCAGTGGAGATATTTACTGATACACACCTACCTACGCAGTATATTCATGTCGTTCCTAAATGAGCTTTTATCTCTCTCCCCTCACCACAAATCAGATTCTTCTGAGGAGTTCCCAGTACTTCATCTTTTCCCCTGTGTAATTACCTTAACAAGCTCCAGCTGTTTTTATTCTCCGAAGGTTTACTCCCTGATATACAGCTGCCTACCCCCTTCGTAAGTGCAATTCCTAAATGTGCTTTTTTCTCTGTTCCCTCACCACAATCCAGATTCTTTTGGGGAGTTACCAGAACAGTAACCATACCAGGAAGTACTTAATTTATTAAGCTACAGCTTTTCTTAATCTCAGTGGAGATATTTACTGATAAACAGCTACCTACGCAGCATGTTTATGTCGTTCCTAAATGAGCTTTTATCTCTCTCCCCTCACCACAAATCAGATTCTTCTGAGGAGTTTCCAGGACATTATCCTTTCCCCTGTGTAATTACATTAACAAGCTCCAGCCGTTTTTATTCTGAGAAGGTTTACTCCCTGATATACAGCTGCCTACCCCCTTCGTAAGTGCAGGTCATAATGAGCTTTTTTTTCTGTTCCCTCACCACAATCCAGATTCTTTTGGGTAGTGACCAGTAGAGTAACCATACCAGGAATTACTTAATTTATTAAGCTACTGCTTTTCTTAATCTCAGTGGAGATATTTACTGATAAACAGCTACGTACGCAGCATGTTCATGTCGTTCCTAAATGAGCTTTTATCTCTCTCCCTTCACCACAAATGAGATTCTTCTGAGGAGTTCCCAGTACATTATCCTTTCCCCTGTGTAATTACCTTAACAAGCTCCAGCTGTTTTTATTCTCAGAAGGTTTACTCCCTGATATACAGCTGCCTAACCCCTTCGTAAGTGCAGGTCCTAAATGAGCTTTTTTCTCTGTTCCCTCACCACAATCCAGATTCTTTTGGGGAGTAACCAGTACAGTAACCATACCAGGAAGTACTTAATTTATTAAGCTACTGCTTTTCTTAATCTCAGTGGAGATATTTACTGATACACACCTACCTACGCAGTATATACATGTCGTTACTAAATGAGGTTTTATCTCTCTCCCCTCACCACAAATCCGATTCTTCTGAGGAGTTTCCAGTACATTATCCTTTCCCCTGTGGAATTACCTTAAAAAGCTCCAGCTATTTTTATTCTCAGAAGGTTTACTCCCTGATATACAGCTGCCTACCCCCTTCGTAAGTGCAGGTTCTAAATGAGCTTTTTTCTCTGTTCCCTCACCACAATCCAGATTCTTTTGGGGAATTACCAGTACAGTAACCATACCAGGAAGTACTTAATTTATTAAGCTACTGCTTTTCTTAATCTCAGTGGAGATATTTACTGATAAACAGCTACATACGCAGCATGTACATGTCGTTCCTAAATGAGCTTTTATCTCTCTCCCCTCACCACAAATCCGATTCTTCTGAGGAGTTCCCAGTACATTATCCTTTCCCCTGTGGAATTCCCTTAAAAAGCTCCAGCTGTTTTTATTCTCAGAAGGTTTACTCCCTGATATACAGCTGCCTACCCCCTTCGTAAGTGCAGGTTCTAAATGAGCTTTTTTCTCTGTTCCCTCACCACAATCCAGATTCTTTTGGGGAGTTACAAGTACAGTAACCATAACAGGAAGTACTTAATTTATTAAGCTACTGCTTTTCTTAATCTCAGTGGAGATATTTACTGATAAACAGCTACCTACGCAGCATGTTCATGTCGTTCCTATATGAGCTTTTATCTCTCTCCCCTCACCACAAATCCGATTCTTCTGAGGAGTTCCCAGTACATTATCCTTTCCCCTGTGTAATTACCTTAACAAGCTCCAGCTGTTTTTATTCTCAGCAGGTTTACTCCCTGATATACAGCTGCCTACCCCCTTCCATGTGCAGGTCCTAAATGAGCTTTTTTCTCTGTTCCCTCACCACAATCCAGATTCTTTTGGGGAATGACCAGTACAGTAACCATACCAGGAAGTTGTTAATTTATTAAGCTACTGCTTTTCTTAATCTCAGTGGAGGTATTTACTGATAAACAGATACCTACGCAGCATGTTCATGTCGTTCCTAAATGAGCTTTTATCTCTCTCCCCTCACCACAAATGAGATTCTTCTGAGGAGTTCCCAGTACATTATCCTTTCCCCTGTGTAATTACCTTAAGAAGCTCCAGCTGTTTTTATTCTCAGAAGGTTTACTCCCTGATATACAGCTGCCTACACCCTCCGTATGTGCAGGTCCTAAATGAGCTTTTTTCTCTGTTCCCTCACCACAATCCAGATTCTTTTGGGGAGTTACCAGTACAGTAACCATACCAGGAGGTACTTAATTTATTAAGCTACTGCTTTTCTTAATCTCAGGGGAGATATTTACTGATAAACAGCTACCTACGAAGCATGTTTATGTCGTTCCTAAATGAGCTTTTATCTCTCTCACCTCACCAGAAATCAGATTCTTCTGAGGAGTTCCCAGTACATTATCCTTTCCCCTGTGTAATTACCTTAACAAGCTCCAGCTGTTTTTATTCTCCGAAGGTTTACTCCCTGATATACAGCTGCCTACCCCCTTCGTAAGTGCAATTCCTAAATGTGCTTTTTTCTCTGTTCCCTCACCACAATCCAGATTCTTTTGGGGAGTTACCAGTACAGTAACCATACCAGGAAGTACTTAGTTTATTAAGCTACAGCTTTTCTTAATCTCAGTGGAGATATTTACTGATAAACAGCTACCTACGCAGCATGTTTATGTCGTTCCTAAATGAGCTTTTATCTCTCTCCCCTCACCACAAATCAGATTCTTCTGAGGAGTTTCCAGGACATTATCCTTTCCCCTGTGTAATTACCTTAACAAGCTCCAGCTGTTTTTATTCTGAGAAGGTTTACTCCCTGATATACAGCTGCCTACCCCCTTCGTAAGTGCAGGTCCTAAATGAGCTTTTTTTTCTCTTCCGTCACCACAATCCAGATTCTTTTGGGTAGTGACCAGTAGAGTAACCATACCAGGATTTACTTAATTTATTAAGCTACTGCTTTTCTTAATCTCAGTGGAGATATTTACTGATAAACAGCTACGTACGCAGCATGTTCATGTCGTTCCTAAATGAGCTTTTATCTCTCTCCCTTCACCACAAATGAGATTCTTCTGAGGAGTTCCCAGTACATTATCCTTTCCCCTGTGTAATTACCTTAACAAGCTCCAGCTGTTTTTATTCTCAGAAGGTTTACTCCCTGATATACAGCTGCCTAACCCCTTCGTAAGTGCAGGTCCTAAATGAGCTTTTTTCTCTGTTCCCTCACCACAATCCAGATTCTTTTGGGGAGTAACCAGTACAGTAACCATACCAGGAAGTACTTAATTTATTAAGCTACTGCTTTTCTTAATCTCAGTGGAGATATTTACTGATACACACCTACCTACGCAGTATATTCATGTCGTTCCTAAATGAGCTTTTATCTCTCTCCCCTCACCACAAATCAGATTCTTCTGAGGAGTTCCCAGTACTTCATCTTTTCCCCTGTGTAATTACCTTAACAAGCTCCAGCTGTTTTTATTCTTAGAAGGTTTACTCCCTGATATACAGCTGCCTACCACCTTCGTAATTGCAGGTCCTAAATGAGCTTTTTTCTCTATTCCCTCACCACAATCCAGATTCTTTTGGGGAGTTACCAGTACAGTAACCATACCAGGAAGTACTTAATTTATTAAGCTACTGCTTTTCTTAATCTCAGTGGAGATATTTACTGATAAACAGCTACCTACGCAGCATGTTCATGTCGTTCCTAAATGAGCTTTTATCTCTCTCCCCTCATCACAAATCAGATTCTTCTGAGGAGTTCCCAGTACATTATCCTTTCCCCTGTGTAATTACCTTAACAAGCTCCATCTGTTTTTATTCTCAGAAGGTTTACTTCCTGATATACAACTGCCTACGCCCTTCGTAAGTGAAGGTCCTAAATGAGCTTTTTTCTCTGTTCCCTCTCGACAATCCAGATTCATTTTGGGGAGTTACCAGTACAGTAACCATACCAGGAAGTACTTAATTTATTAAGCTACTGCTTTTCTTAATCTCACTGGAGATATTTACTGATAAACAGCTACCTACGCAGCATGTTCATGTCGTTCCTAAATGAGCTTTTATCTCTCTCCCCTCACCACAAATCAGATTCTTCTGAGGATTTCCCAGTACATTATCCTTTTCCCTGTGTAATTACCTTAACAAGCTCCAGCTGCTTTTATTCCTAGAAGGTACTCCCTGATATACAGCTGCCTACCCCCTTCGTAAGTGCAGGTCCTAAATGAGCTTTTTTCTCTGTTCCCTCACCACAATCCAGATTCTTTTGGGGAGTTACCAGTATAGTAACCATACCAGGAAGTAATTAATTTATTAAAATACTGCTTTTCTTAATCTCAGTGGAGATATTTACTGATAAACAGCTACGTATGCAGCATGTTCATGTCGTTCCTAAATGAGCTTTTATCTCTCTCCCCTCACCACAAATCAGATTCTTCTGAGGAGTTCCCAGTACATTATCCTTTCCCCTGTGTAATTACCTTAACAAGCTCCAGCTGTTTTTATTCTCAGAAGGTTTACTCCCTGATATACAGCTGCCTACCCGCTTCGTAAGTGCAGGTCCTAAATGAGCTTTTTTCTCTGTTCCCTCACCACAATCCAGATTCTTTTGTGGAGTTACCAGTACAGTAATCCTACCAGGAAGTACTTAATTTATTAAGCTACTGCTTTTCTTAATCTCAGTGGAGATATTTACTGATACACACTACCTACGCAGCTTGTTCATGTCGTTCCTAAATGAGCTTTTATCTCTCTCCCCTCACCAGAAATCAGATTCTTCTGAGGAGTTCCCAGGACTTCATCTTTTCCCCTGTGTAATTACCTTAACAAGCTCCAGCTGTTTTTATTCTCAGAAGGTTTACTCCCTGATATACAGCTGCCTACCACCTTCGTAAGTGCAGGTCCTCAATGAGCTTTTTTCTCTATTCCCTCACCACAATCCAGATTCTTTTGGGGAGTTACCAGTACAGTAACCATACCAGGAAGTACTTAATTTATTAAGCTACTGCTTTTCTTAATCTCAGTGGAGATATTTACTGATAAACAGCTACCTACGCAGCATGTTCATGTCGTTCCTAAATGAGCTTTTATCTCTCTCCCCTCACCACAAATCAGATTCTTCTGAGGAGTTCCCAGTACATTATCCTTTATCTGTGTAATTACCTTAACAATCTCCAGCTGTTTTTATTCTAAGAAGCGATACTCCCTGATATACAGCTGCCTACCCCCTTCGTAAGTGCAGGTCCTAAATGAGCTTTTTTCTCTGTTCCCTCACCACAATCCAGATTCTTTTGGGGAGTTACCAGTACAATAACCATACCAGGAAGTACTTAATTCATTAAGCTACTGGTTTTCATAATCTCAGTGGAGATATTTGCTGATAAACAGCTACCTACGCAGCATGTCCATGTCGTTCCTAAATGAGCTTTTATCTCTCTCCCCTCCCATAAATCAGATTCTTCTGAGGAGTTCCTAGTAGATTATCCTTTCCCCTGTGTAATTACCTTAACAAGCTCCAGCTGTTTTTATTCTCAGAAGTTTTACTCCCTGATATACAGCTGCCTACCCCTTCGTAAGTGCAGGTCCTAAATGAGCTTTTTTCTCCCGTTCCCTCACCACAATCCAGATTCTTTTGGGGAGTTACCAGTACAGTAACCATACCAGGAAGTACTTAATTTATTAAGCTACTGGTTTTCATAATCTCAGTGGAGATATTTACTGATAAACAGCTACCTACGCAGCATGTCCATGTCGTTCCTAAATGAGCTTTTATCTCTCTCCCCTCCCCATAAATCAGATTCTTCTGAGGAGTTCCTAGTAGATTATCCTTTCCCCTGTGTAATTACCTTAACAAGCTCCAGCTGTTTTTATTCTCAGAAGGTTTACTCCCTGATATACAGCTGCCTACCCCTTCGTAAGTGCAGGTCCTAAATGAGCTTTTTTCTCCGTTCCCTCACCACAATCCAGATTCTTTTGGGGAGTTACCAGTACAGTAACCATACCAAGGAAGAACTTAATTTATTAAGATACTGCCTTTCTTAATCTCAGTGGAGATATTTACTGATAAACAGCTACCTACGCAGCATGTTCATGTCGTTCCTAAATGAGCTTTTATCTCTCTCCCCTCAACACAAATCAGTTTCGTCTGAGGAGTTCCCAGTACATTATAGTTTCCCCTGTGTAATTACCTTAACAAGCTCCTGCTGTTTTTATTCTTAGAAGGTTTACTCCCTGATATACAGCTGCCTACCCCCTTCGTAAGTGCAGGTCCTAAATGAGCTTTTTTCTCTGTTCCCTCACCACAATCCAGATTCTTTTGGGGAGTTACCAGTACAGTAACCATACTAGGAAGTACATAATTTATTAAGCTACTGCTTTTCTTAATCTCAGTGGAGATATTTCCTGATGAACAGCTACCTATGCAGCATGTTCATGTCTTTCCAAAAGTAGCTTTCATCTCTCTCCACTCACCACAAATCAGATTCTTCTGAGGAATTCCCAGTACATTATACTTTCCCCTGTGAAATTACCTTAACAACCTCCAGCTGTTTTTATTCTCAGAAGGTTTATTCCCTTATATACAACTGCCTACCCCATTCGTAAGTGCAGGTCCTAAATGAGCTTTTTTCTCTGTTCCCTCACCACAATCCAGATTCTTTTGGGGAGTTACCAGTCCAGTAACCATACCAGGAAGTACTTTATTTATATAAGCTACTGCTTTTCTTAATCTCAGTGGAGATATTTACTGATAAACAGCTACCTACGCAGCATGTTCATGTCGTTCCTAAAGGAGCTTTTATCTCTCTCCCCTCACCACAAATCAGATTCTTCTGAGGAGTTCCCAGTACATTATCCTTTCCCCTGTGTAATTACCTTAACAAGCTCCAGCTGTTTTTATTCTCAGAAGGTTTACTCAATGATATACAGCTGCCAATCCTCTTTGTAAGTGCAGGTCTTAAATGAGCTTTTTTCTCTGTTCCCTCACCACAATCCAGATTCTTTGGGGGAGTTACCAGTACAGTAACCATACCAGGAAGTACTTAATTTATTAAGCTACTGCTTTTCTTAATCTCAGTGGAGATATTTACTGATAAACAGCTACCTACTCAGCATGTTCATGTCGTTCCTAAATGAGCTTTTATCTCTCTCCCCTCACCACAAATCACATTCTTCTGAAGAGTTCCCAGTACATTTTCCTTTCCCCTGTGTAATTACCTTAACAAGCTCCAGCTGTTTTTATTCTCAGAAGGTTTACTCCCTGATATACATCTGCCTACCCCCTTCGTAAGTGCAGGTCCTAAATGAGCTTTTTTCTGTTCCCTCACCACAATCCAGATTCTTTTGCGGAGTTACCAGTACAGTAACCATACCAGGAAGTTCTTAATTTATTAAGCTACTGCTTTTCTTAATCTCAGTGGAGATATTTACTGATAAACAGCTACCTACGCAGCATGTTCATGTCGTTCCTAAATGAGCTTTTATCTCTCTCCACTCACCACAAATCAGATCCTTCTGAGGAGTTCCCAGTACATTATCCTTTCCCGTGTGTAATTACCTTAACAAGCTCCAGCTGTTTTTATTCCCCGAAGGTTTACTCCCTGATATACAGCTGCCAACCCCCTTCGTAAGTGCAGGTCCTAAATGAGCTTTTTTCTCTGTTCCCTCACCACAATCTAGATTCTTTTGGGGAGTTACCAGTACAGTAACCATACCAGGAAGTACTTAACTTATTAATCTACTGCTTTTCTTAATCTCAGTGGAGATATTTACTGATAAACTGTTACCTACGCAGCATGTTCATGTCGTTCCTAAATGAGCTTTTATCTCTCTCCCCTCACCACAAATCAGATTCTTCGAAGGAGTTCCCAGTACATTATCCTTTCCCCTGTGTAATTACCTTAACAAGCTCCAGCTGTTTTTATTCTCAGAAGGTTTACTCCCTGATATACAGCTGCCTACCCCCTTCGTAGGTGCAGGTCCTAAATGAGCTTTTTTCTCTGTTCCCTCACCACAATCCAGATTCTTTTGGGGAGTTACCAGTACAGTAACCATACCAGGAAGTACTTAATTTATTAAGCTACTGCTTTTCTTAATCTCAGTGGAGATATATACTGATAAACAGCTACCTTGCAGCATGTTCATGTCGTTCCTAAATGAGCTTTTATCTCTCTCCCCTCACCACAAATCAGATTCTTCTGAGGAGTTCCCAGTACATTATCCTTTCTCCTGTGTAATTACCTTAACAAGCTCCAGCTGTTTTTATTCTCAGAAGGTTTACTCCCTGATATATAGCTGCCTAACCCCTTCGTAAGTTCAGGTCCTAAATGACCTTTTTTCTCTGTTCCCTCACCACAATCCAGATTCTTTTGGGCAGTTACAAGTACAGTAACCATACCAGGAAGTACTTAATTTATTAAGCTACTGCTTTTCTTAATCTCAGTGGAGATATTTACTGATAAACAGCTACCTACGCAGCATGTTCATGTCGTTCTTAAATGAGCTTTTTTCTCTCTCCCTTAACCACAAATCAGATTCTTCTGAGGAGTTCCCAGTACATTATCCTTTCCCCTGTGTAATTACCTTAACAAGCTCCAGCTGTTTTTATTCTCAGAAGGTTTACTCAATGATATACAGCTGCCAACCCCCTTTGTAAGTGCAGGTCCTAAATGAGCTTTTTTCTCTGTTCCCTCACCACAATCCAGATTCTTTTGGGGAGTTACCAGTACAGTATCCATACCAGGAAGAACTTAATATATTAAGCTACTGCTTTTCTTAATCTCAGTGGAGATATTTACTGATAAACAGCTACCTACGCAGCATGTTCATGTCGTTCATAAATGAGCTTTTATCTCTCTCCCATCACCACAAATCAGATTCTTCTGAGGATTTCCCAGTACATTATCCTTTCCCCTGTGTAATTACCTTAACAAGCCCCCGCTGTTTTTATTCTCAGAAGGTTTACTCCCTGATATATAGCTGCCTAACCCCTTCGTAAGTTCAGGTCCTAAATGAGCTTTTTTCTCTGTTAACTCACCACAATCCAGATTCTTTTGGGGAGTTACCAGTACAGTAACCATACCAGGAAGTACTTAATTTATTAAGCTACTGCTTTTCTTAATCTCAGTGGACATATTTACTGATAAACAGCTACCTACGCAGCATGTTCAGGTCGTTCCTAAATGAGCTTTTATCTCTCTCCCCTCACCACAAATCAGATTCTTCTGAGGAGTTCCCAGTACATTATCCTATCCCCTGTGTAATTACCTAAACCATCTCCAGCTGTTTTTATTCTCCGAAGGTTTACTCCCTGATATACAGCTGCCAACCCCCTATGTAAGTGCAGGTCCTAAATGAGCTTTTTTCTCTGTTCCCTCACCACAATCTAGATTCTTTTGGGGAGTTACCAGTACAGAAACCATACCAGGAAGTACTTAACTTATTAATCTACTGCTTTTCTTAATCTCAGAGGAGATATTTACTGATAAACAGTTACCTACGCAGCATGTTCATGTCGTTCCTAAATGAGCTTTTATCTCTCTCCCCTCACCACAAATCAGATTCTTCGAAGGAGTTCCCAGTACATTATCCTTTCCCCTGTGTAATTACCTTAACAAGCTCCAGCTGTTTTTATTCTCAGAAGGTTTACTCCCTGATATACAGCTGCCTACCCCCTTCGTAGGTGCAGGTCCTAAATGAGCTTTTTTCTCTGTTCCCTCACCACAATCCAGATTCATTTGGGGAGTTACCAGTACAGTAACCATACCAGGAAGTACTTAATTTATTAAGCTACTGCTTTTCTTAATCTCAGTGGAGATATATACTGATAAACAGCTACCTTGCAGCATGTTCATGTCGTTCCTAAATGAGCTTTTATCTCTCTCCCCTCACCACAAATCAGATTCTTCTGAGGAGTTCCCAGTACATTATCCTTTCCCCTGTGTAATTACCTTAACAACCTCCAGATGTTTTCATTCTCAGAAGGTTTACTCCCTGATATACTGCTGCCTACCCCCTTCGTAAGTGCAGGTCCAAAATGAGCTTTTTTCTCTGTTCCCTCACCACAATCCAGATTCTTTTGGGGAGTTACCAGTACAGTAAGCATACCAGGAAGTACTTAATTTATTAAGCTACTGCTTTTCTTAATCTCAGTGGAGATATTTACTGATAAACAGCTACCTACGCAGCATGTTCATGTCGTTCCTAAATGAGCTTTTATCTCTCTCCCCTCACCACAAATCAGATTCTTCTGAATTGTTCCCAGTACATTATCCTTTCCCCTGTGTAATTACCTTAACAAGCTCCAGCTGTTTTTATTCTCAGAAGGTTTACTCACTGATATACAGCTGCCTACCCCCTTCGTAAGTGCAGGTCTTAAATGAGCTTTTTTCTCTGTTCCCTCACCACAATCCAGATTCTTTTGGGGAGTTACCAGTACAGTAACCATACCAGGAAGTATTTAATTTATTAAGCTACTGCTTTTCTTAATCTCTGTGGAGATATTTACTGATAATCAGCTACCTACGCAGCATGTTCATGTCGTTCCTAAAGGAGCTTTTATCTCTCTCCCCTCACCACAAATCAGATTCTTCTGAGGAGTTCCCAGTACATTATCCTTTCCCCTGTGTAATTACCTTAACAAGCTCCAGCTGTTTTTATTCTCAAAAGGTTTACTCCCTGATATACAGCTGCCTACCCCCTTCGTAAGTGCAGGTCCTAAAAGAGCTTTTTTCTCTGTTCCCTCACTACAATCCAGATTCCTTTGGGGAGTTACCAGTACAGTAACCATACCAGGTAGGACTTAATTTATTAAGCTACTGCTTTTCTTAATCGCAGTGGAGATATTTACTGATAAACAGCTACCTACGCAGCATGTTCATGTCGTTCCTAAATGAGGTTTTATCTCTCTCCCCTCACCACAAATCAGATTCTTCTGAGGAGTTCCCAGTACATTATCCTTTCCCCTGTGTAATTACCTTAACAAGCTCCAGCTGTTTTTATTCTCAGAAGGTTTACTCCCTGATATACAGCTGCCTACCCCCTTCGTAAGTGCATGTCCTAAATGATCTTTTTTCTCTGTTCCCTCACCAAAATCCAGATTCTTTTGGGGAGTTACCAGTACAGTAACCATACCAGGAAGTACTTGAATTATTAAGCTACTGCTTTTCTTAATCTCAGTGGAGATATTTACTGATAAACAGCTGCCTACGCAGCATGTTCATGTCGTTCCTAAATGAGCTTTTATCTCTCTCCCCTCACCACAAATCAGATCCTTCTGAGGAGTTCCCAGTACATTATCCGTTCCCCTGTGTAATTACCTTAACAAGCTCCAGCTGTTTTTATTCTCAGAAGGTTTACTCCATGATATACAGCTGCCTACCCCCTTCGTAAGTGCAGATACTAAATGAGCTTTTTTCTCTGATCCCTCACCACAATCCAGATTCTTTTGGGGAGTTACCAGTACAGTAACCATACCAGGAAGTACTTAATTTATTAATCTACTGCTTTTCTTAATCTCAGTGGAGATATTTACTGATAAACAGCTACGCACGCTGCATGTTCATGTCGTTCTTAAATGAGCTTTTATCTCTCTCCCCTCACCACAAATCAGATTCTTCTGAGGAGTTCCCAGTACATTATCCTTTCCCCTGTGTAATTACCTTAACAAGCTCCAGCTGTTTTTATTCTCAGAAGGTTTACTCCCGGATATACAGCTGCCTACCGCCTTCGTAAGTGCAGGTCCTAAATGAGCTTTTTTCTCTGTTCCCTCACCACAATCCAGATTCTTTTGGGGAGTTACCAGTACAGTAACCATACCAGGAAGTACTTAATTTATTAAGCTACTGCTTTTCTTAATCTCAGTGGAGATATTTACTGATAAACAGCTACCTAAGCAGCATGTTCATGTCGTTCCTAAATGAGCTTTTATCTCTCTCCCCTCACCACAAATCAGATTCTTCTGAGGAGTTCCCAGTACAGTATCCTTTCCCCTGTGTAATTACCTTAACAAGCTCCAGCTGTTTTTATTCTCAGAAGGTTTACTCCCTGATATACAGCTGCCTACCCCCTTCGTAAGTGCAGGTCCTAAATGAGCTTTTTTCTCTGTTCCCTCACCACAATCCAGATTTTTTTGGGGAGTTACCAGTACAGTAACCATACCAGGAAGTACATAATTTATTAAGCTACTGCTTTTCTTAATCTCAGTGGACATATTTACTGATAAACAGCTACCTACGCAGCATGTTCATGTCGTTCCTAAATGACCTTTTATCTCTCTCCCCTCACCACAAATCAGATTCTTCTGAGGAGTTCCCAGTACATTATCCTATCCCCTGTGTAATTACCTAAACAAGCTCCAGCTGTTTTTATTCTCCGAAGGTTTACTCCCTGATATACAGCTGCCAACCCCCTATGTAAGTGCAGGTCCTAAATGAGCTTTTTTCTCTGTTCCCTCACCACAATCTAGATTCTTTTGGGGAGTTACCAGTACAGTAACCATACCAGGAAGTACTTAACTTATTAATCTACTGCTTTTCTTAATCTCAGTGGAGATATTTACTGATAAACAGTTACCTACGCAGCATGTTCATGTCGTTCCTAAATGAGCTTTTATCTCTCTCCCCTCACCACAAATCAGATTCTTCGAAGGAGTTCCCAGTACATTATCCTTTCCCCTGTGTAATTACCTTAACAAGCTCCAGCTGTTTTTATTCTCAGAAGGTTTACTCCCTGATATACAGCTGCCTACCCCCTTCGTAGGTGCAGTTCCTAAATGAGCTTTTTTCTCTGTTCCCTCACCACAATCCAGATTCATTTGGGGAGTTACCAGTACAGTAACCATACCAGGAAGTACTTAATTTTTTAAGCTAATGCTTTTCTTAATCTCATTGGAGATATATACTGATAAACAGCTACCTTGCAGCATGTTCATGTCGTTCCTAAATGAGCTTTTATCTCTCTCCCCTCAACACAAATCAGATTCTTCTGAGGAGTTCCCAGTACATTATCCTTTCCCCTGTGTAATTACCTTAACAAGCTCCAGCTGTTTTTATTCTCAGAAGGTTTACTCCCTGATATATAGCTGCCTAACCCCTTCGTAAGTTCAGGTCCTAAATGAGCTTTTTCCTCTGTTCCCTCACCACAATCCAGATTCGTTTGGGGAGTTACCAGTACAGTAACCATACCAGGAAGTACTTAATTTATTAAGCTACTGCTTTTCTTAATCTCAGTGGAGATATTTACTGATAAACAGCTACCTACGCAGCATGTTCATGTCGTTCTTAAATGAGCTTTTATCTCTCTCGCTTAACCACAAATCGGATTCTTCTGAGGAGTTCCCAGTACATTATCATTTCCCCTGTGTAATTACCTTAACAACCTCCAGATGTTTTCATTCTCAGAAGGTTTACTCCCTGATATACAGCTGCCTACCCCCTTCGTAAGTGAAGGTCCAAAATGAGCTTTTTTCTCTGTTCCCTCACCACAATCCAGATTCTTTTGGGGAGTTACCAGTACAGTAAGCATACCAGGAAGTACTTAATTTATTAAGCTACTGCTTTTCTTAATCTCAGTGGAGATATTTACTGATAAACAGCTACCTACGCAGCATGTTCATGTCGTTCCTAAATGAGCTTTTATCTCTCTCCCCTCACCACAAATCAGATTCTTCTGAATTGTTCCCAGTACATTATCCTTTCCCCTGTGTAATTACCTTAACAAGCTCCAGCTGTTTTTATTCTCAGAAGGTTTACTCCCTGATATACAGCTGCGTACCCCCTTCGTAAGTGCAGGTCTTAAATGAGCTTTTTTCTCTGTTCCCTCACCACAATCCAGATTCTTTTGGGGAGTTACCAGTACAGTAACCATACCAGGAAGTATTTAATTTATTAAGCTACTGCTTTTCTTAATCTCTGTGGAGATATTTACTGATAATCAGCTACCTACGCAGCATGTTCATGTCGTTCCTAAAGGAGCTTTTATCTCTCTCCCCTCACCACAAATCAGATTCTTCTGAGGAGTTCCCAGTACATTATCCTTTCCCCTGTGTAATTACCTTAACAAGCTCCAGCTCTTTTTATTCTCAAAAGGTTTACTCCCTGATAAACAGCTGCCTACTCCCTTCGTAAGTGCCGGTCCTAAATGAGCTTTTTTCTCTGTTCCCTCACTACAATCCAGATTCGTTTGGGGAGTTACCAGTACAGTAACCATACCAGGAAGACTTAATTTATTAAGCTACTGCTTTTCTTAATCGCAGTGGAGATATTTACTGATAAACAGCTACCTACGCAGCATGTTCATGTCGTTCCTAAATGAGGTTTTATCTCTCTCCCCTCACCACAAATCAGATTCTTCTGAGGAGTTCCCAGTACATTATCCTTTCCCCTGTGTAATTACCTTAACAAGCTCCAGCTGTTTTTATTCTCAGAAGGTTTACTCCCTGATATACAGCTGCCTAACCCTTCGTAAGTGCAGGTCCTAAATGAGCTTTTTTCTCTGTTCCCTCACCACAATCCAGATTCTTTTGGGGAGTTTCCAGGACAGTAACCATACCAGGAAGTACTTAATTTATTAAGCTACTGCTTTTCTTAATCTCAGTGGAGATATTTACTGATAAACAGCTACCTACGCAGCATGTTCATGTCGTTCCTAAATCAGCTTTTATCTCTCTCCCCTCACCACAATTCAGATTCTTCTGAGGAGTTCCCAGTACATTATCCTTTCCCCTGTGTAATTACCTTATCAAGCTCCAGCTGTTTTAATTCTCAGAAGGTTTACTCCCTGATATACAGCTGCCTACCCCTTCGTAAGTGCAGGTCCTAAATGAGCTTTTTTCTCTGTTCCCTCACCACAATCCAGATTGTTTGGGGAGTTTCCAGTACAGTAACCATACCAGGAAGTACTTAATTTATTAAGCTACTGCTTTTCTTAATCTCAGTGGAGATATTTACTGATAAACAGCTACCAACACAGCATGTTCATGTCGTTCCTAAATGAGCTTTTATCTCTCTCCCCTCACCACGAATCAGATTCTTCTGAGGAGTTCCCAGTACTTTATCCTTTCCCCTGTGTAATTACCTTAACAAGTTCCAGCTGTTTTTATTCTCAGAAGGTTTACTCCCTGATATACAGCTGCCTACCCCCTTCGTAAGTGCAGGTCCTAAATGAGCTTTTTTCTCTGTTCCCTCACCACAATCCAGATTCTTTTGGGAGTTACCAGTACAGTAACCATACCAGGAAGTACTTAATTTATTAAGCTACTGCTTTTCTTAATGTCAGTGGAGATATTTACTGATAAACAGCTACGTATGCAGCATGTTCATGTCGTTCCTAAATGAGCTTTTATCTCTCTCGCCTCACCACAAATCAGATTCTTCTGAGGAGTTCCCAGTACATTATCCTTTCCCGTGTGTAATTACCTTAACAAGCTCCAGCTGTTTTTATTCTCAGAAGGTTTACTCACTGATATACAGCTGCCTACCCCCTTCGTAAGTGCAGGTCCTAAATGAGCTTTTTTCTCTGTTCCCTCACCAAAATCCAGATTCTTTTGGGGAGGTACCAGTACAGTAACCATACCAGGGAGTACTTAATTTATTAAGCTACTGCTTTTCTTAATCTCAGTGGAGATATTTACTGATAAACATCTACCTACGCAGCATGTTCATGTCGTTCCTAAATGAGCTTTTATCTCTCTCCCCTCACCACAAATCAGATTCTTCTGAGGAGTTCCCAGTACATTATCTTTCCCCTGTGTAATTACCTTAACAAGCTCCAGCTGTTTTTATTCTCAGAAGGTTTACTCCCTGATATACAGCTGCCTACCCCCTTCGTAAGTGCAGGTCCTAAATGAGCTTTTTTTCTCTGTTCCCTCACCACAATCCAGATACTTTTGGGGAGTAACCAGTACAGTAACCATACCAGGAAGTACTTAATTTATTAAGCTACTGCTTTTCTTAATCTCACTGGAGATATTTACTGATAAACAGCTACCTACGCAGCATGTTCATGTCGTTCCTAAATGAGCTTTTATCTCTCTCCCCTCACCACAAAGCAGATTCTTCTGAGGAGTTCCCAGTACATTATCCTTTCCCCTGTGTAATTACCTTAACAAGCTCCAGCTGTTTTTATTCTCAGAAGGTTTACTCCATGATATACTGCTGCGTACCCCGTTCGTAAGTGCAGGTCCTAAATGAGCTTTTTTCTCTGTTCCCTCACCACAATCCAGATTCTTTTGGGAGTTACCAGTATAGTAACTATACCAGGAAGTACTTAATTTATTAAGCTACTGCTTTTCTTAATCTCAGTGGAGATATTTACTGATAAACAGCTACCTACGCAGCATGTTCATGTCGTTCCTAAATGAGCTTTTATCTCTCTTCCGTCACCACAAATCAGATTCTTCTGAGGAGTTCCCAGTACATTATCCTTTCCCCTGTGTAATTACCTTAACAAGCTCCAGCTGTTTTTATTCTCAGAAGGTTTACTCCCTGATATACAGCTGCCTACCCCCTTCGTAATTGCAGGTCCTAAATGAGCTTTTTTCTCTGTTCCCTCACCACAATCCAGATTCTTTTGTGGAGTTAGCAGTACAGTAACCATACCAGGAAGTACTTAATTTATTAAGCTACTGCTTTTCTTAATCTCAGTGGAGATATTTACTGATAAACAGCTACCTACGCAGCACGTTCATGTCGTTCCTAAATGAGCTTTTATCTCTCTCCCCTCACCACGAATCAGATTCTTCTGAGGAGTTCCCAGTACATTATCCTTTCCCCTGTGTAATTACCTTATCAAGTTCCAGCTGTTTTTATTCTCAGAAGGTTTACTCCCTGATATACAGCTGCCTACCCCCTTCGTAAGTGCAGGTCCTAAATGAGCTTTTTTCTCTGTTCCCTCACCACAATCCAGATTTTTTGGGGAGTTACCAGTACAGTAACCATACCAGGAAGTACTTAATTTATTAAGGTACTGCTTTTCTTAAGCTCAGTGGAGATATTTACTGAAAAACAGCTACCTAGGCAGCACGTTCATGTCGTTCCTAAATGAGCTTTTATCTCTCTCCCCTCACCACAAATCAGATTCTTCTGAGGAGTTCCCAGTACATTATCCTTTCCACTGTGTAATTACCTTAACAAGCTCTAGCTGTTTTTATTCTCAGAAGGTTTACTCCCTGATATACACCTGCCTAACCCCTTCATAAGTGCAGGTCCTAAATGAGCTTTTATCTCTGTTCCCTCACCACAATGCAGATTCTTTTGGGGAGTTACCAGTACAGTAACCATACCAGGAAGTACTTAATTTATTAAGCTACTGCTTTTATTAATCTCAGTGGAGATATTTACTGATAAACAGCTACCTACGCAGCATGTTCATGTCGTTCCTAAATGAGCTTTTATCTCTCTCCCCTCACCACAAATCAGATTCTTCTGAGGAGTTCCCAGTACATTATCCTTTCCCCTGAGTAATTACCTTAACATGCTCCAGCTGTTTTTATTCTCAGAAGGTTTACTCCCTGATATAGAGCTACCTACCCCCTTCGTAAGTGCAGGTCCTAAATGACCTTTTTTCTCTGTTCCCTTACCACAATCCAGATTCTTTTGGGGAGTTACCAGTACAGTAACCATACCAGGATGTACTTAATTTATTAAGCTACTGCTTTTCTTAATCTCATTGGAGATATTTACTGATAAACAGCTACCTACGCAGCATGTTCATGTCGTTCCTAAATGAGCTTTTATCTCTCTCCCCTCACCACAAATCAGATTCCTCTGAGGAATTCCCAGTACATTATCCTTTCCCCTTTGTAATTACCTTATCAAGCTCAGCTGTTTTTATTCTCAGAAGGTTTACTCCCTGATATACAGCTGCCTACCCCTTCGTAAGTGCAGGTCCTAAATGAGCTTTTTTCTCTGTTCCCTCACCACAATCCAGATTCTTTTGGGGAGTTACTAGTACAGTAACCATACCAGGGAGTACTTAATTTATTAAGCTACTGCTTTTCTTAATCTCAGTGGAGATATTTACTGATAAACAGCTACCTACGCAGCATGTTCATGTCGTTCCTAAAT